>NW_010143747.1:0-2318 GCF_000699245.1 Pterocles gutturalis | reverse complement strand
GGATGGAGCCCAGCCACCCCCCCAGCACCCACGAGCCCTCTGTCCCCCCCGGGCACCCCAGCCAGCCCTGGCACCTGCGGTGCACGGCACAGGGACCCTGCACCCCGAAGCTGGGGGGAACTAAGGACATCAGTGAGCTCATCCCTCCCGGCCGGGCTGGGAAAATCACGGCATTGTGCTCGCTGCGAGAGGCTCAAAAGCCTTTGGTTCCCTTTCAGGACAGGGCTGGAAAGGAGCCACCAACACAAACGCCAGGAAAAATAAGGCTTCATTAGCAGCTACTTTCTCTGTGGGTCTGGAGAGATCCAAATGTGGATCCCTCGCCTTGTGGAGCTCTTTGGGGACCCCCCTGGTGCTCGGGCTGCAGGGATAAGCCTCCCCCAGCACTGGGCAGTCAGTGCAGGATCGGGCCCTTCTCTTCCGAATCCGGCCCCGCTGGGTGATGCAGATGTTTGGGAAAGGGGGGGGGTCAGGTGCTGCTCTGGATCCCTTTGTCCCCGCAGCAGCGCAGGGGAGCCCTGGCACTGCCAGTGTCCCCAGGGGGCTGGGACACCCATCGTGGGGGGGGTCCTGTTCCCCAGCCTTGGATCTGGCAGTGTGGGTCTCAGCAGGGCTGAGAACGCCCTCCAACTCATCACACCCGGGGGCCAGCTAATCTCCATCTGACAGCGAGTCATCCTTCCCACCGCACTGAAGGCTGTAATGACAACGTACTTACAGAGGCTGATGAATTAAGTGCATCTTATAAATACATCAGATATTAAAATTCCCGTATAATTACAGTGCCACGGATTATGTGTGGTGCTGAAGGGGAAGCGATTCAGCAAAGCAAAGGAATTACAGTTCTAGAGGAGAGGCAGCGACACGTAATTACGCACAGCTCTGCTCTAAGGGGGGTGCAAAGCCAGGGGCTGGTTTGGAGCGGCAGCAGGAGCGATGCTGAGCGGCACCGGGGCTGCGCCGGCACCGAGGGCTTGTCCGGGCTGCTGCAGGGGTTAAGAGGAGTGAGTGGGACCTGAAGAGCTTTGTGGAGGGAACAGAGGGAGAGGGCTTTGCCCAGGGCCAGCCGGGTCCAGGGGCTGCTCTCAGCGCTCCCGTGTGCGTACACTCGTGTGGCATACAGTGGCCAGGGCTCGAGCAGATCAAAAGCAAGATAATCTGATTTCCCTTCACTTCCCTCTCCCCTCTTCTCCTCTTCTCTCTCCTCTCCTCTCCTCTCCTCTCTTCACCTTTTTTCTCTCATTTTTCTCTTCTTTTTTCTCATTTTTATCTTTTTTCTTCTTATTATTTTTATTTTTCCTCACTTTTCCTTTTTCTTTTTCTTTTTCTCTTTTTCTTTTTCTTTTTCTTTTTCTTTTTCTTTTTCTTTTTCTTTTTCTTTTTCTTTTTCTTTTTCTTTTTCTTTTTCTTTTTCTTTTTCTTTTTCTTTTTCTTTTTCTTTTTCTTTTTCTTTTTCTTTCTTTTTCTTTTTCTCTTTTTCTTTTTCTTTTTCTTTTTCTTTTTCTTTTTCTTTTTCTTTTTCTTTTTCTTCTTTCCCTTTCCCTCTCCCTTTTTCTTCTTTCCCTTTCCCTCCCTCTCCAGGTCAGTGTCCCCAGGCCCCCAGGCTGCTGCAGGTCCAGGCAGAGGCTGCCATGTCACCCTACACCCCAAGTGTCACCAAACAGGCGAGCGGGTCTTTCACATCCTCCCTCCTCCGTACTTTCCAGCATTGGTGACACAGGGGGGTCTCCCTGGTCCTTGCAGCCCCCCAGCCCTGGCGAGGGGGTGCCACCTGCAAGGGGCCTCAGAGGAAGAACGTCCCCAGCATGGGGCTGCCAGAGCAAAGGCTTTTCTCTAACGAGCTGGTGCTGCTTTTCCCATTAATTCTATGGAGCGATGCCATCGGCAGACAATTACGCAGTGTTGTCCCAGGTTCTAATAAGGGTCCGGAAAACGCAGGGATGGGATGCTGTGCGATGGCACACGTGTGGGGCTGCATCGGGGCAGCAGCTGAAACCCTGCGATCCCCATTGACCCGTGCCAGCACCCCCAGTGCCGCTGCCTCCTCCTTCCTCCTCCCCTAAAGAGCTGAGAGTCCCGTGGACCACTGTCCCCATCCCGTCCCTGGCCACAGCCTGCCCTCGGTGGGGAGTTGGGGCCGCACGATGCCCGCCTTTGCTTTTGCAATGGTGCTTGTTTGCTAATTAGCCAAATCTGGCAATCCGCACCGTTCTCCCAGTCATTAATTATTATTAATTATTTGGTATGCAAATAAAGTTGAAGAGTGCAGCGCTGTAGGCAACACAAACGCAAACAGTCCCGGCTCCAGGCAGTTTATG
>NW_010143746.1:0-54245 GCF_000699245.1 Pterocles gutturalis | reverse complement strand
TTCTGTGATTCTGTGATTCTGTGAATCAATAATGACCTAATTCTGCTTTCCTTTAAGTAAATGGTAAAGCTCCCGTAGATTTCAGTCACAGCTCAGTGTAGGTTTTCTAAATACAATGAAGTGAAAAGGCTTTCAAAGTGAAGGAGAGATATACTGTATGTCTTCTCATATAAAAAAGAAGACATAAAAAAGACTTTGTTTACAAACAGTATGCAGAAGTGAGCTTATAGATATGTCAACAGGACAGAAAAGGAATTTTTTATTTGTTGCAAAATACATAAACAAATAAATGAAAGTGAAGAGGTGATGTGGGTGGGACTGTTTTCTGGTTTCTTTAGCAAAGGATTATCTCCTGTGCTCTGAAGCTCCTGCTCTTTAATTTTTTATGGGTCTGAAATAATCTTGAGGTCTGTAAGCTATTTTTTGTCTAGTTTCAGGAAAAACGCCACAGGAAAGAAGTAAGATGATTCTACATAGAGTGTGAATGGAATGAAATGTTACATTTGACTTAGTGTCTCTATTTGTAAAAGAGTTTCATAAGAAAACAGCCTGTAAGTAATGGTTTAGTCTTACCCATGAAGAATACCGTCCCCATCTTCCTTTTCCTTCAAGTTATCAGCCTGGAAAACTTAGTAAGTAATCCTGAAAAAAACAGTTGTCATTGGGCTGGATGTCCAGTTTTTTCCTCTACTTTTTTTTTTTTCTTTCTTCTTTTTATAGGCTTTGGATCAGATTCTAGGAAGAGGATTATCATACAACCACCAAATGGACAATGATCTTGGCTGACTGAGTTAGGCTGCTGCTACAGGGCCATTTCATACAACCCTCCAAAAAAATTCAGTGCCTTTCAGGACTCAGATTCAATCAGACTAAGTATACACATGCATGGGACACGGGAGGGCCTTAGACGTCCTGACTGGGTGTCATGGTTTAACCTCAGCCAACAACGAAGCACAGCTGCTCACTCCCTCGCCTCAGTGGGATGAGGGAGACGATCGGAAGAATAAAAGTGAGAAAAATGATGGATTGAGATAAACACAGTTTAATAGGTAAAGCAAAAGCTGCGCACACAAGCAAAGCAAACAAGGAATTTATTCACTACTTCCCACTGGCAAGCAGGTGTTCAGCCACCGCCAGGCATCAGGGCCCCATCACGTGTAACGCTTACTTGGGAAGACAAATGCTATCACTTCTAGTGTCCCCCCCTTTTTTTCTTCTTCCCCCACCTTTATCTGGTGAGCATGTCATATGGTATGGAATATACCTTTGGTCAGTTGGGGTCAGCTGTCCCAGATGTGTCCCCTCCCAACTTCTTGTTCACCCCACCAGCACTCGCAGGTGAGATGTGGTGAGGGGCAGAAAAAACCTTGACACAGTAAGCATGGCTCAGCAACAATGAAAACATTGATGTATTATCAACACTGTTTCCAGCAAAAATCCAATACATAGCCTTATACTAGCTACTATGAAGGAAATTAACTCTATCTCAGCCAAAACCCGCACACTTGGGTGTGCACACAGGTGTCAATTTAACATACACGCAGACTGTGGTCAGGGCGTTCATGTCTCCTCCAGGCCCACTTCAACTGATTTCCAATGGCAGAAAATAGTGTACATGGGCAGGATAGCAGTAAAAACCCTTTCAAGAAGCTTTCCTTATCTGGATGATCCGGAAGTAGGACTATGGGGTATACCGTGCAGTGCACCTGCCCTGTTGGTTAGACACAGTATAAGGGCAAGTAAATTAAAACTCTGCCTAATAAATTATTTCATCAACCCAGAAGTGTCCATAGAGAGATTAGCTTCCTGTACTCAGCTGAAGGCCAAATTTTAGTTGGTAAAGGTACCCTTCAGTCCCTTAAATACCACTAAATACCACTGGGCTCCCTAGGAAACCAAGAGTTGAATCCATACATTTCAAAATCTTCAGATCAAAATTATACACTCCTTCTTCTTGTCAGCTAGAATTGGGGCCACCTTCGTTTAGATCTATGTTATTATTAATATATAAATATTTATGGTGTGTAGCAAGGTAATAATTGAAATTGTTCTTGTGGTGCTAGGAAGAGACTTCTAAATTTCATGCTTTTGCTGATAATTTTTGGATTAAAAAAGCTGTCTCTAGAGATGTCAACAGACTAAAAAGGACTAAGCTCATGGACTGTTAAAGCAGATTTTTTTTTTAAAAGGAGATGAAAGAATAGAAGATAAAAATGATCAGGCTGGATCAGTAAAAATGTCAGTCTATCCATATACTCTGTCTATGACAGAAGACAATGGCAGATATCAAGAGACAGATATAAGAGTAAGGCAAGCGGTAGTGATAGTGCCTCAATATAGCCTCTAGCAATTAAAGTTCAGGAATCCTAACCCAGAGGTGGCATTTTGCATCTTATTAGCTGGTGAGGAATTTTTCTTCCATGAATTTGTTCAACTACTTTCACAATCCACATAAAAATTTTAGCATCCATGGTGTAGCATGTAAAAGAGTTTTATGGCTATATTTTTTACAAACTTGTCCTGACTCAGCTTATTTCATATAGGTTCCTTCCAACTGAAGTAGTTAAAAATCTCTGTTTAGCTTCTTCCCTTAGGATTCTACAGACTTTTGTCATATTCTCAGTGTAACCATTTTTTACAGGCTAAACGCTGCAATGCCCTTAGCCACCCCGCACACAGAAGCCTGTCTGTCTGACCACCCTCACCATCCTTGTCTGGGGAAGCAGCAGTGCAAATAGCACTCAAAATGCAGACGTTCTTTTTCTGTAGTGGTAGAATGCCATTCTCTGGTTTGTTTCCTGTTCCCTTTTTGTGATTCGGTTTACTTTGCAGGCCTCTGCTCAGCACTGTATGTTTCCATTGAAATATTCTAGTTCTTTTTCCTAAGTGGAAATATTTAATTCATGGTCTAGTGTTGCATCTAGGCATTTAAGAGCTTTTTCACATTTTTATATTAATTTACATTGAATTCTATGTACCATTTTCATTCTCTAGTTACTCGTTATCATGAGGTCCTTATAAAACTCTCAAAAATTAGGTTTTCATTCTGTTAACCTAATAATTTTGCAGCACCACCACCAAACTGTCAACTGATCTTTCAGTTCCTTTTCAAGGATATTTTTAAATTCATTCCCTCATTCTTTAATTTTGATATATAATGAATCTGTAAATCAAGCATTAGATTTTGTATTAATCAATACTGGGTTTAATACTAACTGTAGATTTGACAGCTTTTCATCATCCTGTGTTTAAGGAGTGGAGGTTTCTACAGTTTCCTTGTTCTCAGGTCTACCACATCAGCTTCTTAGTAAATTATTAGTAACTCCTAAATTCACTGGCCATATTTATCCCAATTCAACACTGACTAAAGTCTTCAAAGAAAGGTTCTTTACATGCTTGTCAGAAAATTACCATAAGAAATTCATATTCTTAAAAAGACAGTCAGAAACAGTCACATCTGAAGTGTGGTTATCATTTTGCAGAATAAAATGGTGACATAAAGTAATGCCTGGGTTCTAATGTGTGTGGCTAGAGTTAAAAAATCAACTTTAGTTGTAAGGAGAGGAAGTGCAGAAGAAATGCTGTGATTACTTCCAATAGCTTGTAGCTTATGAAACCTTTCAGTCCCTTTATAAATCCATGAAAAGACAAAACAGAAGAGAAAAAAATATTTAAATTTTAATGCTTGTAGTGTTGTGTCTTAAGAGCACAGAAGTAACAGGAATTAATGTGTTCACTGAATGCAGTCCAGACTCCTAAGTGATGAGTAATTAGTACTAAGCTATACTACATTAAGGACTATTAGGGAATAATACTTATCCCAGTTTTACTGGGGCATTTATTTCAGATTAATTTGTTCTGTTCCCAGAAAAAAAAAAAAATTAAAGATTATGGAATGGATAAAAAAAACAACAACAAAACAGTAGGCACAAATGGCTTCCTTATATTCCTGTGCTGGTTACCTTAAAGCAAGCACCAGCGCAAAGAGGAAAGCCTGTGCAGCTGGAACGATCAGTGGAAGGTGGAAGGGAGAGGAAAAGTGGGTGGGGGGATGACTGGTTGCATTCTTCAAACATGTTGTTAATAGAGCTATGCTAACAGACTGAGAAAGAGACCTTAAAAAAGGTGGATAGCTCTCCTCATAGAAGAAGTCAGAAAAAGACTATGATGCCCTGATTCACAATTTCTTCTCTCATTTCTCTCATTTCTTCTTCTCACAGTCACTAGCCCTTTCCTTTGGAACTGTGAAAAAGCCACAGTACAGCGACATAACCTCTTACGTTAAAAGCAGCTGTGACCTACCTGATTGTATTGTGAGGACATGTTTTATTTCATCTCTCAAATTTGTTATAAATCTGTTCAGACTGTTGTGGCTCCTTTTTTGAGTTGTCTATGCCTGGAGCTTCCCAGGTCCTAAAATAGCAATAAACTATCTTGGTTTTGTGTAACTGTGGACAGGTTGCAAATGTCACAGTGCCTTTCAGTTGAATATCAAAGCGTAAGCATAAAATATGTATTTGTTATCATTATTTTCTATTGATGGTGTCATCTTAAATATTTCTTGATGGCTACCAGGGGATACACTGACACAGACAGTCAAACTAATTCACAGGCTGACAAGTACTATCTCTCTTTAACCTTACCAACAATGAACAACCACAATATTCATAAGAGGAACTTTAGGACTGGAAAATCTGGCTTAACACACTGTGGAACCTGCTCATCAAACAACTGTGGTCTTTGTGTTCGTGCCAACATGCCACTTTAGCTAGCCAATACCTGCTGATATCTTTCTTTTTGGAACAAGAAACTCTCTGCCCTAGACTCACTAGGAATTTTTATTTTGGGTAAATACAAAGCAGTTAGAAATCTTAACTGGGCACTTTAAATTTATCCATTATCCATCATACATATGGATGCTCTCCACTGACCTCCACTGAACTCTGAACTTAGATTTTAATTTGTCTCCCCTTAAATATGTACTGTTTTGATATCTACTGGAACTAGGTTGACTACTTTTCTTACAGTAGCTAAATTTCAGAGTATATGTGTATCTATATATGTACATATCCACACACTGTATTTATTCATATATGTATCTCAGTTCAACAACTGGGAATTACAGACAAGAGAGTAAAAATATTGTATCTACTACACTGCAAATGTGCTTTTTTGAAAAATTAGAGGATTCTGAGTAACCAAAGAAGAATTAAAAAGTGTGAGAAGGAGGGTTGATGTTTTCAAATCTGCCTGAGTAATTCAAAAGCTTAAGGCTCATTTTCAGGAGTGGATAAATGGGATTTTGATACTTTCAAGACTATTTTTATGGTCACTATTATTGCTAGAGTGGAGTAAAAGGAGGAATTAATAGTCGCAATGTATAACAGTCACACAAAATAGTGTGAAACTTTGTGAAAAAAGAGACTTCTTTTGCTACTTTGCAATGTCATCTTCTCATTACTTAGCCCTCAAAACCAGAAAATTTACTTAAGTTGAATGTTCTGTCAATGTCCAATAAAAAGTAGAACCCCAAGTGCTAGAAAATAAGGAAGCTAAAATTTTCTTAATGTAGCTTTCACAATTTACATTTTCTCTTAGTATAGGTTTTGGCTTGCTTTAGTGTGGCTTTATTAGACAACTTCACTCCTAACTCCCTGCATTTCAGTCTTAACTGAACTTGGATTTTACCTAAGAAGATGAAGAGGAGGTACCATAAGTTCAAAAAAATCATCATTTATTTTTCAAAACATTAGGAAAGCCCATTTCATCAGTTGCACTGAAAGTCTAGTCATTCTCCCTGCTGAAAGGTACTTGGAGAAGAATAAGTGGTGCCCTTCTTGTTTGACAGCCAGCGCAACAGTTCAGAAGGAAGAAGGCGTGAATATCGACACCCAAGCAGATATCTAAGTCAGAATCGAATGGAGTGCCCTCCTGAGGGGCCAGTGTCTCTTCCCAGGGTGTAGAAGAAACCAGGAAAAGTACTCTATGCCTGACTAAATGGCTCAAGTTAGATGAGATCAATACTTCTTGTCAGTTTGTGGCAACTGGATTACTGTAGAGAAAGTGTGACTCTGAGTAATTTCCTTCACAGGTTTAGCCTAGAGCCAGTTTAGCAGCTGCATTTCAGTTTCTAGTGTTTGCACAGGCAGGATTTCTTTAATGGAAAGTATTTTCTATTCTGCTTTCATACCCAGATGAAGAAATCTTCCTGATTTTCTGAAACTGAGAATTAAAGCTAAGGATCAACTTGAATTAATGTCAACTTGACCCTTAATGTCACAGGCGACTGAGAAAATAGTAGGAAGTTTGGTGTTATTTCTCTCTCTCTGGCTACCTGAAAGGACTATATTTTGAGGTATAATTCCCAAAGAATTCAGAAATTTATATTCTTCTGGAACTATGCTGACAGATTTCATGCTTCCTTGTAACCTGAGAATGCAGAGGACCTATACTATAAATTAAAGTATGACTTTCCACTTTTTTATATATATATTTCTTTATGCCAGGTAAGTTAGTGGGAGCATATGCAAAACTTTCCTATGGACTAAACAGAAGTCATTGTTGAAGTGAAAGGTTAATGGCTTGGTACCTATCACCTTTCATTATACCTCTTCTCTTTAAACAAAATGATCTGAATATATTAGCATCACTTCTTCAGGAAAAGAATGTTCTTTTTTTATTCCTATTCTTTTTTGTCTATGCTTATACTCTGTTTTACCAAGATAGCACACTAACATGAGTAACGTGAACAGTGACACAAGTCTGTGATCCATTTCAGAAAGAAACAACATCTAATCAATTTTATTTATGAAAGATTCTGGTGACTCACTTGGCAGACTTATTGTAAACCATTGAAAGAGTTACACATCATATAGTAGTATATGGCTAGGACCATTGAGCTAACTCAGCACTTTTCTACCAACACTGGCTCTTTTCACCCTTACCTTACCATTTACAAAACTACTGATCTCTGAGGGGATTTAAATCCTCCACAAATTCTTAAATTTTCACACCTTCTGTTATTCTTCTTACAGTTTAGGGTTCCATATTCTGTAAAGAGAGAATGAAACAATAGTATTAATAGAATAATAGTATTAATGGAATAATAATGTGATATTGCCCATTGCAATACATATTGTCGTGTATCATGAGATATTTATTGAGAGGTACTGATAGAAGAAGGAAAAATTTCAGCAGCACTATCTGATATCGTCATGGTTAAATGTACTCTCAACAGTATGTAGGAAATATCTGTTGATTTGCTAGGCCTGAAATTTTAGGGATATGGGGTAATTCTTCATGTTGCATTTCTTCCAGACTGCAATTATAACCAGTGTACCATCTACGTTAGTTGCCATACAGAAAAAGCTCTTGAGCTTATATTCTCTTCCATTTATATACCAGCTATACTTCTGCAAAGTGGAAGGTTGGGATTCAGTTATGCTTATAACAAAAATTGTAACAAAAATATATTAAAAACTGCTACACTGACACAAATACTGCATGCCAATTTTGTTCAGAATAAAGCAAAATTAAGGGATTAAGAACTGAATTCAGTAAACGTTATCTTTGTTTTGTAGACTAAAAGCTCTTTTCTCAAAGAGACAGCCTACATATGGTTATTGCATAATAAATGTTCTCTACATGGAGAAGTATAATAGCTTCTATTCTTAACTGCTTAGAAAAATAATTATGTGATCTTATTAAAAATTTTTGTATATCTAAATATGGAGATATCAAAGACTTGTCTCAAACAGACTTGAAAGATAAAAACTCAGGAAGGAAATTCCTTTGATTTCCTTCTGGGCTCAGTTCTGCATTGCCTTATGTGCCTTTAAGTGGTTGCACCGCAGGCTGCAGTGGCAGCGAGGTAGCCTCTAACAGCTTCTGTCAGTTATGGAAGGGTATGGCTGAGGTTTAAACTATTGCAAAGAAAAAGTTAAGTGACCGAGTGAAAAAGCAGGTATTGCACATGCACTATGCTTCTTAAAGTTATAAACTGAGACTCTAAGGATGTATCTACTCTGCAAAGTAAACAGGACAAGAATCTTTATGATCAGTCCCTTTCCTTTCTCATTTTTTTTTCCGGCTTCTATGTCTATACATATTTGGGGCAGAAAGCATCCATGCTCTGCTTAGATAAAGATATGCACTTGTGAGCTGAGTTTTGCCCTTCAGTGCACTTAAGTGCCACTTAAAACCCCAAATTAAAAGTTTTCCTACAAAAGCATATTACCACACAAAGAGGAATTCAGTCAGAGAATACAAAGGCCTCATTACATGAGACCGACTGATTGCAGCAGTGCCACTAACATCCCACACTATTCACATGTGTAAACCTGAGGCAGATTCACAAAGGACCATTTCTGACACATGCTGATGCAAAGGAGCCTAGAAAGTTTTCATAGTTTTCTACAAAGGATCTTTCCAGATAGAAAAATCTCCATGCCAAAAAGACCCATTATAATCATCTAACTCAATGCCAAACAAATCATGCAGCTTTTCTCACAGAAATTTCTGGTGAACTTGTGGGTGATTAAGCGTTCTTGCAGTCTGTTGTATGAGTATGCTGAGGTAGTTCTGCTTTTGAGTACTGTGGAAAGAGCTGGCACATTTTTAAGACCTAATCCAAAGCTCACTGGAGCCATGGAAAGCAAATGCAGATGTCTACGTCTGAGCTACTGACTTTGCTGCCTTCATAGTTAATGAACGTAAATAGACACTCTGATGGCAGTTTATGTCATGCCAAAGTACAGATCTAAAAACAGTTCTATGAATCACACCTGGAAGTGCCTCTTTCTTTTCATCAGCTGTAAAAGCAGCTTAGGACGAATAGTTCAGATACGCACATCCACACTATACACATCAAAAGTCAGATGAAATTAAACCCTCCTAAAAATCTTTTTGCAGACTGTAACCGAATTTGATTCAAACCTGTCTTTGCATTGCTATCGTATATGATAGGACTTTGCAACACAACAATGTGAAAATTCTCCATAGATGGAAAATACGAAAGGTCACCTATAACTGAGTTGATGGTTTTTGCTTCAGATAACTTTTAAAATTTATAAAAAGAAAAATATCACTTGATAGGATCATACCAGTGAAGATACTGGCTAAACCAACCTTGCAAATATGTTTCAGTAAAGAACAGATAACAAATGCATAGTACGCAATATGCATAAAAACTGCTGATTTGTAGCAAGTTACAACAGAATAACTGATTTTTACAGACTAGAAAATATATGTGCTTGTGATAGCAGTATGCTTTGAAGCAATATTTAGTATCTTGAAAAAAGTAGAAATGAAACTGTAAAAGATAGGTTAGTCACAACTGTAGCATTTCATCTGTTCAGGTAATCTACACATGTTACTTCTCTAAACTGGAATGTTTTTCATTTCTTCAACATATTGACTATAAATGCTGCTTAAGACTGTTGATTTTACAGTCAGTGGCCTACACCAAAGATAAAAGCATGCTGATATGGCATTCTGCTCAAGAAATACTCGTTCTAATTTCCTTGCCGTTACTAAAACCCTGACATGCTTTAAAAAGTTATAAAATTACCTACAATACTTCCTCTGTTTACTCAGATCTTCATAATTTACAGTCCACCTCCAAACTGAGAAAGTCATTTCACATCAGGTTTAGCTTGTCTAGATGTTAAAGAAAATCTCTCATCTGGTTTTATTAAATAAAAAAGCTTGTGCAAGACCTTCAGTTAAAATGAAGCAAAGAATGTGCCGTTTTAGAGTAATGCTAATAATGTCTGTTATCTGTATTTATTGACTGGAGGAAAAAAATCACTGTTCTATTTCAGAACTGCAGAGGAATGAATTTTCTTAAATCTCAGAGCTATATTTTTCATGAGCAATGTATGTGGCTAAAGCCAATACTGTTAGATTTATTAGGAATGTGTTGCTCAGTATTTCTAAGAACTTAAATCAACGACATTAATCCGATAATGTTAATTACAGAGCTATTTTGCAAACTCCCATGATTATTCAGGATCAAAAGTGAGTTATATCATGGTAAGTAATTTATTCTTCTGTCCTTTTTTAAAAAAATAGTTTTGAAAGGATCAGCATAATACAAAATGGTCTTCATAACTCTTACACATGTATGTTGATCCGAGGTAAAAATCCTGTTTTTAAGAATTAATTAGGGATTTATGTGTATGAAACACATTCAGATTTACCAAGGCTTATTAGTTCCAACTCAGCACCATACTAATGTGCTTGTGCTGTCTCTGTGCAGACCTGGCTTGCATCCAGCCAGCTGAGAGCACAGCAAGGAGTGTCTGCAGCCATCCATGGAGATACACTGTTCAGCACTCAGTATCTAAAGGTCACATTCAGACTAGTCACCACAGCGCCGAGGATGGATGCTGGCTCCTACTATAGCATTCACATGCAGAACAGAGATTAGCAGTTTACATTGCCCTGTTAGTCAGTCTGTCAGGTCCTTTACACATTTTTCTCAGCCTTTATAAATGATGCACCTCTTAACATTTTTGGAGAAAACACATGCAGTATTATGTGTTCCCCTGTTTGGTGACTGCAGGAAGAGGGCTGATAGACAAAATATCTAGCACACAGTTCACTTAAGATTATTTTGGGGTTTTTTAAGAATACAATAACTTCACTGTTAAAAAGAGGATATGCAATCCATGGAAGTCACTGGTGCTTAAATCTTGATGCCTCCACTAGGATTTCTGCTGGGAAATCCTGGCTTTCCCTTCTGTGGACAACTTTGAGTGAAGATCGCATTCAGAAGACCTTCAGTGGGTCCCTTGCTTTGGTGTCATGCCTACCATGCCTTTTAAGTACGAGGGTCCCACTTGATTAGAGGCAGACTGAATTACTCACCGGTCTCTTAAACACAGCTGCCTCAGCAAGCATGATAATAATTGCTGAATATGGACATAAATTTATTCTGAAATGTGGTTGGCTAGAGATGAAAACCAGCATCTACAAGGATCAAAAGCATGAAGACTAGGTTATATCTCTAACTCTGCTTAGTCAGACTGAAAATCATGTATCAGAGTGTTTGCTCTATTTATTTATTTATTTAGGATTAAAATAAACTGATAAAAAGGCTAAAATGTTGGGAAAACTAAAGCAAAATCACTAGGACCAGTTTATCCAACTATACCATAATTCCAACAAAAAAGAGAAACCATTGGAAAAGGAAAAGTGTTTAGGGGCTGAATGTCATTGCAGTTTACCTCTATAAGCCTTCTCCTCCACGTGAACCAAATATCTTTTTCAGTAATGACAGAATGAAACCTACTTTTGTATCTTTGAAGGTATCAAAATTTTACCACTTCAACGTGAGATGAATTAGTTGTGAGAGAGAAAGATGAATTTGCCACAGCTGAGGTACTGGATTAGTGTTTGGGGGAATCAGCAAACTCCACCTTTTGCTTCAGCTATGCTGGGAAATATCTCTTCTGTACTATAAATCAGTAGAAGATATTTTGTTTTAACTGCATGAATAAAATATGAAATATTTCAGGCCAGTTCCTGCTACACCAAATCATAAGTGAAAATTTCCTGAAGCATTCAGGGACTGGTACTATGTGTCCGTGTGACACATATTAATAGAGAGGACATTAACTACTAAACAGAAAGAATGTTAATTCATGGACACAGAGCAGGCATTTGAAAGCTAACTTGCTCATACTGAGGGAACATGGAGAGAATTTCTTTAAATAGTAAGGTACACAACAAGAACTAATTTAACTACCAATATCCTGATCTTAGGAACTGAGATGACATCTGGCATATGCTGGCAGTGTTAATGTTTGAGAGGAACAAAGTGGTAGTATTGGTACTCTTGGAACCTAGAAGAAGGAGCCTTACGGCCCAAGTCTTTAAAACTGGATTGTAATGCAATTAGCAGGGATGAAGTAAGCAAAAGTGCCTGGTACCTGCCATCAGAGGACTGATGCCTTTCTCTGGGTAATTGACAACTCCAGCCAAGGGTTTTGAATGTTTATGGACTATTGATCTAGCTGATACAGCACAAGCTAAGTTTCGGTTAAAAGTCTATACTCAAATCAAGTTAGAGAATAGGTGAGTGACTCATAAAGTATCTATAAGCTGTAGTGTAGAGAAAAAAAGAAGCTGTGTTGAAATGGGACTTTTCAATAAGAGGTCATGCCAGAACTTCTTCCACACTACCATTACTTGTTTGGGACTTCTACAGATTATTAACTGTTTTCTACTACTACAGTGAAACAGTTCAATGGGAGACTTCACTCTAGTAGGAAAAGAGGAGCTGTACCACAGCCAGTGACTAAGACCACCTTATATCAGTACTGTGCTAAATAGAACATCTTTCTAACTGAAACACAGGAACACTGACCTATGAGGGTCATTTTACAAGGAGCAGAGTCCAAAATAGCAGGTCTAGTGATTATGGAGGGAATACATGGAGGAACTAGATTTTCCCAAATGTCAAATCTGAGATTCATTGAATCTGTC
The DNA here is from genome assembly GCF_000699245.1 of Pterocles gutturalis. NCBI lineage: Eukaryota > Metazoa > Chordata > Aves > Pterocliformes > Pteroclidae > Pterocles > Pterocles gutturalis. The sequence goes on along the minus strand of NW_010143746.1, from coordinate 41,756 downwards.
TTTTCTCAAGGAAATTCAATTTCTGTGTTGCTTACAACACTGAAACAGCAATTCTTCCATGCAAGGGGAAAAAAAAAAAAAAAAAAAAAAAAAAAAGAGCAGTCATATTTCAAGTTACAGCCATCAGAATTTTTCTATAAGGGTCCTGCAATATTTAAATATTAATCTTTGCATTATATGACAGAAATCTACTTTTTGGTATTATAACTAAATTTGATATTTTGTGGATCTTTTACTAAGTAAGCTCAAAAAAAAGGAAGGAATTTCTAATAATATGGTATACAAATTGCTGCGGTTCAACCCAGCCAGCATCAAATATCAGGCAGCCACTTGCTCACCCTCCCCCATCCCTGGGTAATGCGGGAGAGAATTGAAGGGGTAAAGGGAAAAGAGATTCGTGGGTTGAGATAAGAACAATTTAATAACTAAAATACAATAAAAAATGAAAATAATTATGACAATAATAATGAAAATAATAGTGATAAAAATAATAGTAATAATATAGAAATGAGTGATACACAGTGCAACTGGTCACCACCCACTGACCAAGGCTCAGCCCATTACTGGCTAATGATCCCAGAGCAGAGAGTCCCAAAACCACAATCCTGGAAGAGAGCGAGAGAGCTTGAAAGAGCAAGAGAGCAAACTTCCCAACACCCTCGTCTGTATACTGGGCATGATATTGCATGACATGGAATATACTATTGGCAAATTTGGACCTCAATCCTAAACCTAAGGTTGAATCCTAAACCAGTAATTGTGGGCCCACTGCTTTGGGTATGTCCCCTCTCAGATTCTTGTGTACCTGCACACTAGCAAAGCATGGGAAGTTGAAACATCCTCGACTGTCCTGGCAACAACTGAAAACATCAGTATGTTATCAACATTATTCTCAGCACAAACCCAAAACATAGCCTCATACTAGCTGCTATGAAGAAAATTAACTCTATCCCAGCTGAAACCAGGACTCAAATATGTCAGAGATTTACAGTTTTCAACAAAATGACCTGCAGCCTGCTAAATAAAGAAGGTGAGGTGAAATTTAAAGGAGACTTATCAATATTTGATATGAAGCAAAAGTGTTAGGGAATTAATATACCAACAACACAGCTTCTTAATATTTTAGTAGAATATTATCACAGTAAATTGTTTGTGGTCTAAAAGGCTATGACAGTTTAAAAAATGTCAGCATATATTAAAACAATGACTATGCTTCTCATTTCAAATGCATCTTACTTGCATAGAGCACCAGAAAGTCGTTGGCCCTGCTGTGATCACAGATTAGAGAAAATAGAGGATGTAGATTGTCATGCTTCATTGATTACATTTTTATTACTTTTAATGTTATTTAAATGATTGCAGAGTGTACTTGAGAAATTGAAGCTGCATCCTTGCCCAGAGCCCTTAATGAAAGGCTGTGACTAGAGCAGTGAAATATACACTAAAGGCTATCCAGTTATTGACATAAAGATTACAACACTCTTTTTTCTGTTTTTATTGTAGTGTGCATTCAACTTAATGTTTAAGTACAGCTAAGGAAATTATTAAATAAAAATAAAGTTGCATAAATCTTTTCTTTCCCCCAAAATAATAAACATTTTACAAAGTGAATCTGTGAGTAGTGAAGATAAAATGTGACAGTCTTTCCTACAGACTGTTTGGATTTTTCAGAAATCTTCTTCTCAAAAGATAAAAAGAAACAGCTACACTTTTTAGTGGGCACAAATAATCAAAAGAATAAAGGCCTTTACAAGCACCTGTCACTATCCAGAATGAAGCATCCTGTAAGGCACAAAATATTGAAGAATTTCATTGGCTTTTGCTTTGCAAAGTTTAGGTAGGCATGAAAAGAAACCTGAAGAGATCAGAGAGGCTGTGAGACAAGATAGCAAGGAAATAGGTTCTGAGCAGACAGGTGATGTACACTAAGCAAAAGCAATTCTGTGTTCTAGTGAAATAGGGTTCGGGGATGAACAAATATAAAAATAGATGTCATTGAACCTCCAATACTGTCATGAATTTCACCTAACAGAATCAACCTTTACCACCCTGAATCACTAATTACTAGAACAGATCAACAACATGCTGCTTGAGCACACGAAATCTTTTCACATCTTCTTTCAAGCACAGACAGATCTGCCAAAAGTCCCCAGTAAGTTTAATGAAAGACATTGTTTTAACTATGAATACAGCAAATTAGTTCTTCAACTTTAAAACCTATGTTTTTAACTGAAATTTTAAAGTAGAAATTTGCATTTCTCATGTTTTAATGAAAAAGGAATGACATCTAGTGGCAGATTAAGTTAGTTACTACTCTGTAGTGGTAGCGAAGGACACTGTAAGGAAATTCATCATCTGGTTGGAGTGGTATGGAATTAAATGGAACAGATTCTGGTAACATTTATCAGTGTGATTCACTTTGCACCTATCAGAGCAAATACTGACCAAGTCTCTTTCTTTAGAAAGGTTAAAGTTATACAAGCAAGACTGGACCTGGGAGAAAATAAAATACAAAAGGGGTTCATTGTCAAAACAAAATATTTGAACTATACTAGCAAATAAAACTGCAAGCAAAAAAAAAAAAAAAGCACAAAATGTATCTTTGTACATGCAAAAAAACCCCTGCAACAGTCCAAGTAGCTCCCTATCCCTTTGCAATTTTTGCTCATTTGTGTTGATTTTAGGTTAGCCCACGTACCCTTTTCAAAGATAGGGTAGCTGGGAATGCTTTCTGATTCATGAAATATTTCCAGAATAAGTTAATTATTTCACAGCCCAATTATGCAATCTAAAGAGATCCCTTGAGGAAACTGCTATTTTTGTTCTATCACTTAGTGGGTTTTTTTTGTTGTTGTTGTTTATTCTTTAAATGATAAAATAATTACCAAGGCAAAGAATTACATAATTCAAAGATACTGGCAACTCCAGAAAATTTAGATCAGAATGTTGAAGAGATCAGGTTTTCTTCAAACCTGATGTTTTGGGAGCATATGCATTATTTTAATGAAACTATTTGTGGTCTGTTCTCAAATACGCAGTGATCCACTGGAGCAGGTCTTGTGTTGTGGTAGAAAATGTAGGCTACTGGGTCACTGCTGTTTCAGATAGAAGGCAAAATAAAATTTTGTGTAGTGCCAAACCACAGATAAAATTATCAATTTATATTCTGTTCATTTTTTCTTTGCCTTCTGAAAGCTGCAGTATTAATAAGCAAAAATCACTCTTCAGTCGATGCTGAATAAGACATCCTCTGAATAGAGACCAGATCCTCTTAAGCCCTATTTATTGCCAAAACTCCACTTGTGTTGCAGTTTTGATAAATTACAGCAATTTCCACATTCATGATTGGCATTCAGGAAGATATGGCATGTGTTATCATGACTGATATACAGCTAAAGACTATCAGGAAGATGTAAATTCATAAATGCGTTACTTTTTATTCTTCAGATTATTTCTACGTAGAATATTGGCAAGTATATTTTGCTTGTTGTTTTAATCTCTACTTTTAGAAATATGAAGTTTTATGAATGGTTCTTCTGTACTTGGAAAAAAAAAACCTAACCAAGGCACAATGACAAGCACTCCAATAAAACTAGCTGACAAGCATTCTGTTTGCATTGCATTTTATCTAAGCATTATTAAACTTTTAGATTCTATCAATGTCTTTTCATAAAATAGATTGGATGAAAACTAGACATTGATTGGTCAAAAATTGCTTCAGTCCTAAATAATGGGCAACTTGTGGTCTAGGACAATACATTCTCTGTGCCTCCCATACAAGTGTCCCACTCAATAAGTATGGCAGTTCAGGATTTCCAGGTCGTGGACCTAAAGCTCAGGGTTTTTTTTGCAAAAGCCTGATAACTCACTTTAAAACGGGCTACTGACTGCACATGCAAATCCCTATTTCTACACTTGGCCACAGTATGAATGCCTAAACAGGGAGATCTGTTAATATCGAGTGATCATAAATAATATATGCATAATAATATCCCTCCAAGAGAAGTCTTCCATAGTAAGTTTGGACCTACTATTTTTAAGTGCTGTTTCACAAATAATTTAAAAATTTGTTTTAAAAGCTAATCCACAGTCTTTTTTCAGGTGTAAGAGTTCTTGGTATCACCCTTACATTGGGCAAAGAGGACTCTGGAGTTTCTGTACGGAAGCAGCTATAACTCCATCTCCAGCCAGTGCCTCAGTTGCTGTTACAGATCTCAGGTGGGATCCTAAATGTAAGCTTTTCTAAACAGAAGAACCAGAAAATGGAATTAAATTCTGAAAGTCCTTATACACTGACACATTATTTTCACTCTAAGTCTCTTTCCTGTCAAGTTTCATTAATTCTTTCACGTGTTTGGTTATCTGCTTTCATCTCCTTATCACCTTCCTCTTATCCTTCTTTCCTCCATGCTGATACAGTTCTAGTTTCTTTGCCTGTCCTCCATTTCTCCTCTCATCATGTCCATTTGAATCTAAAAAATTTTCCCAGATAATAACATCACATTTCTAGTCCTTCTGAAGTAACTTTTTTATAGAAGATCTATTAACCTGGAATGATGAGGGCATAACACCTATTTAGGTAAGTCATTACCAAGCTTCTCTGTGTTTCATTATTGTTCTGATGAGCCTCACGTGGTAAAACTGCCCAATTCTCATCTGAAATGAGAAAAAGAAATGCAGATTTCAGGACGTGAAGTTTACTATGTTAACAGAATAATATCTTCCCATTCTCAGATCAGAAATACACTGTCTAAAGGTTTGATCCTCTCTGGCTGAAGTTAATGCCAAATCTTCTCCAAAATTTAATGAGACAAGAACAGGTTTCAAATTTCAGATGTTGAAGAGCATAGATGACAGAACTAATCAGGATCCCTTTTAATTTATTGCAGCAATTAGCTATTTTGCCACAGCAGATGAATCCAAGTGAGATTTTTGGCTGCAAACCTTTTGTTTCAGCTTTGTACTGATAAAGCTCTAATTGCACAGCAGTGCTAAACCACCATTAGCATACTGGCACACATATTTTGATGAAAGTTGATTCTACACATTTATTTTATTAAGAAATTCTTACAATCAGATTAGGCATTACATAAACTACATCAGATGTGTAAGGGGCTCACACTCCAACTTTGTAAAAGAAACTGCATCTGTATTTTCTCCCAATTTCCAAATGCACAAACAGCAACACTGACTGAATTTAAAGCAGCTGATAGAAGCAAACTGGCAGCCAGACATGATGGAAATAAGTGTATTTGTATAATGAATAGCATGGACTTACAGATGCTGTAAAGAGTGCACTTCAACAGCAGCCAGTAGCACGGGTTTTTCAACTGACTTCAAATAATGACTTCCATGCCAAATAAGCAGGGAGCTGCTAAATAGCTCTTTCTCTCCCTCTTTTTTTTTTTTTTTATTTTTCCTTTCAGATGGAGATAAAGACAACACTGGAAAAAAGCTCTTTTGTTGTTATTCACAACTATTGTGCCAACTGGTGAGAAACAACCATCTATTTCCACTATGGTATTTTTTTGTGTTGCAAAGACATTACCTTTTGAAGATCTAAATAGATACATTCTCTTTCCCCCTAGAGGTAAGACTTGTCCTGGATATAATTATGCTGAATCTCAATGATGTATCTAAAAGAAGAGGTAAGCATCTCATTTTTGCAGTACTTAGCAGATTTAAAAAGTACAGATCAAGTTCTTCCCTGTAATGTTTATGGGGTTACTGCACTATTTCAAAGTCAGAATAAATGAGGTGACACAAAAAAAACCAGTTTTCATTTGGAGATAATGTGACACAGGAACAATTTTCAGGAACTAAAAAAGCACTGGGGTCTATGGGATGGAGCAATGAACCAGATGCTGAAAGACCTGGATTTTTTTCTTGGCTCTGCTGCTCTTCACTCAGCTGCTTAACTTCAACCAAGGTACTTCACAACATGTGACATGTCCCATCTGTCTTGCCTGTTTTGCAAATATTCTAAAGGGCTGAGATTCTGCATTCCTAGAAAGAAAAATCACCTTTGCCGTACAGGCACTCAGAAGAGTGCTGTAACTCTTGGATGAGTGAAGTTTAGTCACACTTCTACACTTCCTATTTCCTCTTTGCTAGCTATAAAGTAGCTCACTACTACATGTAATAGCTTCAGAGACAGGGCTTCAAGACATTTAACTTTCTCTATTAGGGAATCTACATACCATAACTTCTGTGCTTTATATCCACTTGCTGAGACCAGGTGTCTCACTGATAAGTGTTGCAAGGTGTAAGCTGCAGGCTCTTTAAAGAAGTCCCAAAAATCTTTCCTTCAGTTACATCAAAAGTAGCATAATCTTGACTTCTTGAATGTGACTTTTGTATTAACCTACTTATTGGATCTTTCGAAAAAATCTCTAGGTCAACACCCAGAAGCTGTTGTATGGCTGCTGTCACCTGTTCCTGTGCAGATTCCTACAGGCACACTCCAACACATAAGTCTGTTGCACAGCCATCAGAAATCTGCAGTAAACTTCATCCATCTCCTGAAAACCTCATCTGGATATTCATCTGGAGATCACTATCTTAAAGCCCAGTGATTCAATAATAACACAATGGCTCCATCTGAGCTTTATAGCTTATTAGCTACATACATATTCTATATAGAAACTTTTAAAAAACACATTATTTACCTAATAGGCTATAATGACTCCTTCAGTGCCTTTATAGTAAGCTATATAATTTCTTCTGACTTCATGGATCATTGACATGATAGATTCATTCCCCTTTCATTCTCCTGCAGGCACACAACTTCCACTATCATTAATGAGACTTACAAACACATACTGAGAAGAGAACATGTCTCTTATCAGTATTTGTTACCCAAAGCACCACATTTGAGTTAATCTCTCTGCTGTGAAGCAGTTAAGGACAGATACTAAAAATCAGATTGTTCCATGATATCCGCTATCCATTGTGTATTTAGTTTGTTATTTATTATCACCATCATACTTGAAATAAATGAATAGTGAAAGAATCATTAGAACACAGGGCAATTAATTTCTAATTTCATGTTTAGAACCAAATTGCTGTGTGACTTTCAGCAAGTTGAAACCTCTTTATTATTTGCATAACAAGGATAATGTTACTTACCATGCCTCCCTCAAAGGGGCCTTCTGATGTTTAATTAATATATGTCTGCAAATTTCTATTAGATTGTTAAACAGATGTCTGTGTGGTAAAAGAGCTCTGACTACCCTTCATAGGCATTTTCATAATAGAAATACAAAGAAATGATGATTAAATAAAACACTGTTGCCCGCATTAATACTTCTAATAACATAAAGTGAGTTGTTGAAGAGATTTGCTATTTATATAACAGAAATAAATGTAGGACAATAGGCAACAGTTTACCTTTGACATAGAAGAGGTTAAACGGTTTTGTTAATAAAGCAATAAAACTTTCAATGGGTTAATTCATTAGATTAAAATGAAGAACAGATAATGGAGCTCTTTTAGTACTTCAGGTCCTCCAAACATAAATCTGAAGCTTGACTTTGTCGATGTTAATGAAGAAAGGTACTTGCACTGTTACATACTCATGAAGCTACTCTTAATGTTAAAGTGATGTAAATATGATATTAACAAATACAATCAGGGATACTAAAGAGATTATGGTGCACATAACTGCATATAGCTCACAAGCAAATGTGAGTTTGTGATAGGAGAACTTGGATGAACTAGGAAGAAAAACTGAGTTTTTGTCTTGGAGCTGTTTTCTCAAATACATAACTACTACTATTTGTTTATTTTCTTTCTACAAGACCAAAGAGTCTGTTAGTACCATAACAACCTGCTAGAGATGTGATTTTACTAGAATGGTGATTTGATTCTGTCAATAAAACTTGTTAATCTTATTTATTGATTATGTCTGACCTGCAATTGTACCTTCAAAAGGTAAAAAGGAGGTTGATTTGCTTATGGAAATTTCATATTGATATTTTGCCAGATTTGGGAGAACTTGCTGCCCTTCTCGTTTGAAGTACAAATAAATCACAAAAATTGTCTCTTGTTACATTCCAAATTAGGAAGTATCTTCAATTTTTTTGTCAGTAAGATGCAAGCAAGAAAAGAGAGCAGAACATTCAAAGAGTCAAAAACAATGTGTTATATTTCTAATATTTCCCCATTTCTCTTTGACATATATTAAAGCTGAAATAATATAGCGTCTCCTCACTGTTTTATAAACAACGCACTTCTTGAATTGGACATTTGTTGCCTTAAACAGACCATCCTGGTACAGTAAGGTTCTAGAACCACAGCTGTGTATCAGGATTCCCCACAAGACATCAATGGCAAGAAAAATTGAAAAATTAAAACATGGGCTGTTTTTTTCTGATCATGTCAGGATAAGGATGTAATAAGAGAGTGACTTATTGCATAAGAAAAATCAGTCCAGGTTGCTTTTGCTGACTAGTAAGTACACATGGTCACCTTGGGAAGCCAGGGAATTAGAAGACATATAGAATGACATCACCCACTTGACCTCATGCTAGCCTCAGGTTCAAACATCACTTCTGAAACATTTTTCAAAATTTCCATGTGCAAATGTATTTCCAACTAAATTTAAAATAAACAAATTCATTAAAGTAAATAGATTCACAGACAATTGCTGAGGCCCAAATATGTCAGTAGTTTATAACATTACAACATACACCAGGGATTAGATTGACAAAAAATACTTGGAAGTTGATGGGAAGAGGTCGCACATTAACCTTAATATAAGATTTGGAAAGAAAAGTAAAAGGAAGGCAGGGAAAACCACATGAAATTAGCTTCAGACAACTAGATGCTGAAAAGCAGGAGTGAATTCTTGGGCAGAATTCTTCATGAGACCTGCCAACCAGTTTTGCACCCTCACTAAAATTGTGCGAGAGGGTGGCTGCAATGGAAAAATAAACATTATTGAACAGGATGAAAAATTAAGAAACAAGATATCTCTTCAATGGTGAAGCATTGGTTGCACACACTTCATGTAGCTAGTACTCTGAAGATAGTTTAGGGCATGGAATAATTTGTTTATGTGCTGCAGAGAGCTCCTTGTCTCCTTTTCAAAGCTTCTGGTAAAGAAAGTACAGCTAATGTAAATTATTTTCCCCCCTCAAATGGCAGTCCTAACCAGCCTCTGGGATAGAGTGTGTGCAATACTCTCTATTTCCTCTCCCTTCTGCCTCCAGTTCATGCACAGATAGGGAATGATGTCCACAGCCTCATATGAAATGAAGAGTGGAAAACTGTATTTTGTAAGACCTGACACTTATTTAAGACTTAAAAACTTAAAATGCCGGTTTCCACACCAGGCAACAGCATTCAGCATACATTCTTGTTTCTGCTGGGTCTTTGCTAAGATACCTATTAAAATTACATTGGTCTAAAAGTGATACTGCTAGGCATGCGTAAGATTCAAATTAATTGATATTTAACTGTTTGAGACAGCCTGATGCCCATGTTATTTTACTGAAAGAATGAAAGATAATCTATCATTACCACTGTAGATCCATCTCCCAAGAAAGGAACATAGAATCATAGAATCATAGAATCATAGAATGACCCGGGTTGGAAGGGACCTCAAGGATCATGTAGTTCCAACCCCCCTGCCTGGCAGGGCCACCAAACATACACATTTACTAGATCAGGTTGCCCAGGGCCCCGTCCAACCTGGCCTTGAACACCTCCAAGGACAGGGCATCCACAACCTCCCTGGGCAGCCTGTTCCAGGGCCTAACCACTCTCCTAGTAAAGAACTTCCCCCTAACATCCAACCTAAATCTTCCCTCCTTCAACTTGTATCCATTTCCCCTAGTCCTGCTATTGTCGGCCCTTTCAAAGAGTTTACTCCCCTCCTGGGTGTAGATTCCCTTCAGGCATTGAAAGGCTGCAATGAGGTCACCCCGCAGCCTTCTCTTCCCCAGGCTGAACAAGCCTAACTCCCTCAGCCTGAACATGACTAATATGAAAGCTTTTCAGCCTTGCATTAAAGTGTCAGTGACACACAGAATAATCCAGAAGCATTGTGTGTCTATGACCGAGCTGAGAAGTTTACTCATTTACAATAGCCATGTTCAGAATAAAAAGACAGAGTGGCTGATACTGTGGGAACGTGTAGAAACAAAAACGGATTTCCTTGATTAATGGGAGTAGCTGCATTGCCTCACTTGTTCCCCTAGCATGGCCAATCTGCATAATGCCCAGTTTGCCATGACAGTATGTTTGTGACATTTATTATGTTAGTTTTGTACATGCATGTACCAAACGAGGATTAAACATCCTTTAAATTTTACTTCTGTTCTCTAATTACACTTAAGCATAAAGACAAAGTCTCTTTTCACTCTCCAGCAGTTTTTCAAGCATTTTTTTTCTTAATAATAAGCAAGATTAGTTCTAGTTGGCTCTGACATTTTATGTAGGCAGAAAATGGAACATCTTTATTACCTCCTGAGGGATGTTGCCTTCTTCACATATGCTCTTCTACCTCCTATTAACTTTAATAGGATTTCTTTGTGCCAATCCACATGAGAACGAATATATATCTAATACACATAATCCTGTGTTCAAGGGCCACAAGCTTTAAAAAGAATTATTCTGAAGGGCTTTCAGTACATAAGGATACACAGTAACATATCCATCAGGTCTAAACATGTGTGTTTTGATGCCTTCTTTTTGCATGTACTGAAAAATCCTGAGGAGACACAGGATCAAACAGAAAGTGGAAAAAAAAAAAAGTTAATGTAACAAAGACTAGTTCACAAATAATGCCAGAAATTAAAGGGGAAAAAAAGTTTTTAATCTACTCTCCTTCTGCATTATAGTATTACTACATCTGTCTTCATAAGGAGTCACAACAAAATCAATGAGATACGTCAAAACACTAACATGAATACTAGTATAAACTGGACAAAGTTCCTCATAATTATTTTTAATTCTAATGATAATAATGATTCATTCTTACTGTGAATATTACCTCCAAGGACTCTAAGCATTAATACATTAATTCTCACAATCCATCACTGAAGCTGGTATCAGCATCCTCATTTGACAGAGGAAAGAGGGGTATGCTGTTTTCCCCTTGAGCTACCTAAAAAGGCCAACTGAGTATTGAAAAGCTCCCACAGGAATCACTCATATGCTTTTCCACTGATTTATCTACTCAAGGCAAGCCTGTATTTACAGAATTGCTTCTACCTTCAGCAAAATGGTAAGACTTGTAGATATTTGCCTGGCAGACAAAATTGAAGATGGCTTTTCTTTATGTGGAATAATGTGCTTACAAAGGGCACTATCCCACTCCATAAGGTAGCTATTCTGGCATTGATGAGGCACAAGAGAACAAAATAAGTTCTTATCTCAAACAGTAGGGATTTCTTCCTTATAACACATGATTGCAAACCACTAAGGGAATGAAAACTTCTTTTTAGGCAGATTGGCTAAATACCGTCGTATTTTGGTAACAACATTATTACAGAAAAACTGAACACTAATATGTTAGATGTAGTCTTATCAGATTTTCCTAAAAGGAATAGCTAACTGCTATCTAATTTACAATTGCATAACAAGAAAGAGAACTCTGCAATGGCCAAAACAGAGCCTCACAAAATAGATCTATAACTTTTTTTTTAGACCAACATAATTTATAGACACTTTATTTTCTTCTTTCTATTGAGAAGCAAAAGTTTCACAGCTGCAGAACTCTGTAACAAGCTAAGACAAAGATATAGATTTAAATTTATTTTTCTTTCTAAAAAACACATAGAGCTTCTTAAAACAGAAGTTTTATTACCTCTGGATAAATACTAGTGATATTTCCCAATTTCCCGTTGTTTATACCCACACCTCATGGATATGCTTGTAAATCTATTCCTAGTTACTACAAAGACCAATGTAGACTTGAGAATGTATCCTATAAGCACACACTGGTTCTGAGAGTGTTTCTGGTCCTTCTACTTTACCATAAAGATTTTCTCAGTATTTCAGTAGTCAGAAAACCCTAAGCTTCTGAAGTTTTTCAAGCAAAATAAAGTACATTCATATAAATGCTGTCTCAACAGTACACTGATATTCATAGAAAACACTTCTGAGATGTTTAATGTTAGGTTTGTTCTTAAAGCCAGATTATGTTAGTGGTACTGTAGTATTTTTATTAAATTTAAGCATTTTTTCTTAATGGTTTTCTGAACTGAGGTCATAATCAGAATTCCTTAAATGCTATTAATAACTGACATTTTTAAATATACCTTCCATTGCTATTCTGCAATAGTCATCTGCAATCAGTCATTTCCATGAATGTACCTGCTGGTAAACTTAACTTGAAGCCTTATTTAGAGCACACATAGAGGATTTCCAATACTATCACTGTAAATCTGTGTTTTTAAGACTAGAAATGCATTCATGCAGAAACAAAGTAAAAACTATAGTCATAAACTGAATTGATTTCTATGAATCTAAAAGTATCAAGGAGCAAAGCATGTTGTCATGGCTCAATGAGCCCACACAGCAGGTTTCCTGAAGCTCAGCATGATTTTCAACTCTACATCCGTGCCACAACAAGAATTCAACAGCATAATGTTAATGAGGCTAATCGTATTGACATGGGAAGAGAACTTATAGATCAGTCAAAGCAATTTTGCACAGCAATAAGTGCTTAGTCCTCTAAATTCAGACTATAGCTTCGCTGATGAAAATTTCAACATTTAGATAAACACCAAAATTATTATTTTTCTAAAGTAGTATGCCCACTATCACTGTTTGGAGAGAGTTTTAGGAACAAATTTTTTACATGCAAATACATACATGCAAATTTAGAAGTAACAATTATAAACATTGGTAGTAGTGGCAATTTAGCTACTAAAAGTTAGTTCTAATGGAAAATTTCCATACAAATTACTCTTTGACTAAAAGTGCATTTTCCACTGAATGCAAATGTTCTCCTTGGTTTCCTATTCCTGACTGAATCCAGTAACAGGTGTGAGAAATCCTGGTGATATAGTTTGGTTTGCATCAACTCATTATTCTCATGTTGCAATAAAATGTTGCATTTTAAGTTTCCTCTCTCTTAGTCGCCTCTTTTCTGATCTACTGCAACAGGACCGATCTGCTATACGGTGCTTCAGGGGAATAGCATTTTGATTTTGTCATTATTTCATTCTTCCACAAAAGTAAAGTTCTCCATCTAGATTTATACAGAGAACAGTGTACTGGCATTTTCCTCCATCTGCAGTGAAATTGCCACATCACTATCTATCACAGACACCAGAGGTTGTCCTGAGAGTCCAGTTCACAGAGAAGAGTAGGATCATGAGATATTCAAAGGGAAACTCAAGGTAGCACAATGCATCCACATGATGTCTCTCATAAACACACGTGCTAGATTTTATTTAATTTATAGACACTCTAATTCTTTACAGATTACCCAGAAATATATGACTAAAACAATTAAAATACTACAAATATTAATGTTTAGTTCACTGTTCTGTACAATTCTAGAGAATTTTAAAATGTGAGACAGAGAAACACAATTACCTTAATACAGTAATGCTGTGATTTTGACCACAACATTAATGTCTCGATTGCAAGTTTTCACCTGACAAAACAAATAGAAACACTGAAGGCATGTCCACTTGGCTTGTTCACTGAATCTGTATGAGGATTCGGTTTTTCATTCTTAAACAAAGGATAAACTCCTTTCAGTGCTGGCCAACAGAGTAGGAGAAGAGAAAACATAACTTGAACAATCTGGTAGACTCCAGTACACAAGTCAGACAGAGTCCACACACCTTAAGGTGAGGCAACTGAAACTTATTCCTGTAGCCAAACCCATTCTCACATTTTAATTAACAATGTCGAGGGCAGAGCAGAGATTTCTTTCTCAGACTAACACATGGTTATGGGTCTCCTTCACCTTAATTTAGGGCCTACACAAACCCATATGGTTAAAGAAAATTTCAAACATAGTTGCCTAAAATCAAAACAAGATGCGAAGCATGGTTTCAACACCTGCAGGATTCTGTGAACAACTCATATCCATTATTACAGCAGAAATATTTCTTTCTTATCCACTGCCAGGATATTCACAGAATCGAGAACCAAGGGAGCCAGAGTGGACCTGGCTGTCTCCCTCCCAGCTCACACGTGGATGAAAAAGGATGGAGGGGTTTGGTTTCCAGAATGACTCAAGAAAAGTCCCTCAGATGAGGTAATAACAAATAAAACACATTCTTTGCATCTTACCCAACTGCATAACCAAGCAAAGCTAGGTAACCACTGAAGCATTCTGTAACTAATGTGTCTGTGTCTTATACCATATATTTGTGTAATATACTGTAATGTCCAATTGCTGAATTATGGTTAAACAAGACAATTACTTAATATGAAAACTTCAATTAAAATAGTGTGACTAATAGTGTATTTTATTACTTCTAGTTCTCAAGGATGGAATTCTTGAAAATGCAGTTCTTGTCTTCTCTACATAAACGGCAATAATATATCCCGATCCAAAAAGCATTAAATGTTCTCCCTGTTATAAGAAATGGGCTACTTCAGTTACCTGGTAACTGTTCTCCTGGTAATCATTAATGGTCCTTTTTCAGAGAGAGAGCTATTCTTTTCCCCTATTGCCTTTTCAAAAAAAAAATTTATTCCATACAAAAGGGGATTTGAATGTACTGGTAGGCTGGGAATACAAATAAACCTGTAGGTCAGTTTCAGGCAGATTTCAACTTGGAAAGTGATGATGTCCAAAAAAAAAAAAAAAAAAAAAGAAAACAAAACCCAAACCAAACAAAACAAAAACATCCTGATACTTAATACCTGTTAAAGTATTAAGAAGTGGGGTTTATAAGGGCACAGAAGTCACTTAATCAAAAAGAAGAATCTGAAGCTAAAAAACCAGTTTTTCTTATATTTTCTAATGAGTTTGAAATAAAAAAAATGTTTATCTGGATCCTCTTTGTATAGCCAGGTCCATTTCTCCCTTTCTTCCACCTACAGCTGCTCTAAGATTTCCATATAGTCCACTGTTTTCTTTAGGTAGATACCTATAATACCTCACTACCTTTCCAGAGTTTCATCTCTCTTCATTCAGTGAAAAAAATACAAGACAGGTGAAAGTTCATATGGAATTCACTTCAAAAAAATTGGCTTTATTTACAATCAACTTAGAGACTAAAATAAACCCGGAATTCTATTCTGGAAAACAGGGACCCTACAATTTTAAAGTTGAACTTTATTTAAACTAAAATAACAAGCAAATAATTTAAATAATCTATTAATATAAATTTTAAAAACCCATTATGCAGATCCAATACTCTGTACAGAGAGTATTATCTGGATGCAGAAAAAAAATGAAAAATTGTTTCATAGGTATTTCATATAAAGAAACAGAATTATATAGTCCCTTGCAGCCTTAAAATAATGAAATATCTTTATCTCATTAGTTACAGTTATTGAGTGAATAAATCCTAATTTGCTATTATTAACAAAAAAACTACTAAAAAAATAGCTAATCTGAAGGATCAGCTAAACTAAGAATCAAGGGTATTAGAAAAGGTCAAAAAGCTTTCTGAATCTCTGTTGATATTTTTTAAACCACTTCGAACACTGAGAATGTTCTTATAAACAAAAATGGCAGTTTTGTAGTGATACTTCAGAGAAGTAAACAGGGCAAATAACAAATTAAGCCCCAATTTGACTACCTCACAGCCAGTCGAGTCCTAACAAAGGGTGCAAGCAACAGTGCACTCAGGGAAGATAATCAAAGTCTACCTGTGTGGTCCTGTGGTAAACAGAGCTTCTCCTACTTGTTTTGTACAAAAATATCTCAGATTTGATAGAAGAAAGTGTCCATAACACAATTTACATCTGGAAGTTCCAGAGCCAGAAAAGGAGGATTTCTTTAGAAAGAACTAGATTTGCATGCAGGTGATCATGATTTGGGTATAATCACTAGGTTCAGGTCTCTCTGACACCTTCTTCATAAAACAACCGCCAGGATATCTTCCAGATTTGATGTCACCAACTCCTTTCTCAACCTGCCCTTCTTTAGCTCTGTGGTTTCACCATCACCTGTTGGTACATGAGAAAAAGAGAGAAAGGGGATCTTCTCTATATTCCACCGCCCTGAGCCTTCTACACTAATGCTTCCAGTGAAGGAGAACTGAGGAAGTTTTGAGTGATGTCCTTGGACAGATAAACTCCAAAGACATTTGGAGGCAAGAACTACTCAGCACTACTTGTCCAAGGTAGGTGTGCTTTGCTTCCTGAAGTGAATGCTTTGAACAGCACGAAAAAGCCAAATATCCCTCTGTCAAGTTGTTTGCACAACTTCTGAACAAAAAGGCACTGAGGTCATGAGACTGTTGTGCTTTGAGTAAGGTCTTTGGTTTGCATAAATTGTTTGCCAGATTTGCTCTGCAAATGAAAAGATCAAAGACAATTGGTTTGTAAAGGTATTTGGTTTTTGCTGGAAATAACTTCAATGACAGCTAGCCTCTTGCTTGCTGACTTACCATCCTAGCAAACGGCATTACTTAAATCTATCCATTATTAACTCAGAAAGGGTTCTCTTGTCCTCTCCCAGGTGTGTTGGCCTATGATACACAACTGGGTTCTTTTTGGCCAAGCATATGAGATTCTTCCAGGGAGAGGGTGGTCCCATTGCTGTCATTGACCACCATGAACATGGTGGAGGGATGCTCCACAGTCTGATATAGCCATGTAGCCTTGAAAGAAAGGGGTAATTTTCTCTGCAGGCACTCACATATGCCGAGCCTGGTTAATGTGAGGTGTCTCTACACGTCTGCAGGGTCAGTGGGGAATACTAGAAACCACATGGTCAGGATCTGGCCACTTGTCTCCTTAAGTAGATGCTGGCCTAGGATCAGAGAGGGCAGGTGAGTTCAGGGATACAGCAAGTGCTGGAAGGATATGGTAAGGTGTCAGGGCCCTGAGGGTACCTGCTGGCTCTGCAACCACTTCTCCCTCCCAAGAGGCTCAGCTGCTGGTGCTCGTGGTCAGCTCTGACCGCTGGCTTGGCTTTTCCTCAAGGTGAAACAAAGGTAGCATTGAGAGCAGCTAAACAGTTCACAAAGTATTTTAAGGAATGCAAACTAATTTCTGTGTCTTACAAATCTAATACAACTATGCAAACTGTATGTCGCAGAAACATCTCATGCTGTCAGTTTTTGTTACTGAAATTGGCACTTGAGCAGATTAATAAGGACATTCTCTCTTTTTATTGTAATTTTTATTATGAAAAATAAGACGTCAGATGTTCTTCAAAATATTAATGCTTCACTAGATAATAGTCAAAATGAAGTTTATAAAGACTTTTTCTGTTATCTTTTTAATTATATGTCTTATGATTGGCTGCATATTCACACAGTTAAGCTTAGTACTATACATCAAAAAACAAATAAATCAATTATAATGAAAACCATATAAAGAAAATTATTAAAACCATTACTACTTTACATCAATAAAATCCAATTAAAAATGTTCTTGGAAGCTGCTTTTTACAGAAAATTGTATTTTAGCCAGTAAGTTTTCTTTTATTTTATTCCAAGACGTATCCAAAGAGAGTGTTTCCATGATCCCGAGAAAAGAAATTGACAGGGGAGACCATCGTAGAAAGGCTAATTAGAAAAGGAGAGGGCAGCTGGGTAGCTGAACTCTTTTCTTTAGGCGACTGAATACTAACCAAAAGACATGTCTGAAATACACAGGCACTCCTTAAGGCCAAAGTTACAATATTTTTAAGATGAAAAAAAATAATATTTATCAGGAGTGGCATCCACTATCTACCTGAAGATTACAATTTTCCAAAGGAAAATCTTGAAGTTGAGTAAGGTTGTTGATTACAATAGCCAAAGACACCTCCTGGAGTCTCAGTGTTACCGTGTGTTGTCTGTTGAACCTTTGCCCACCTTATAAATCAGGACTCAACACTCTAAGTAATTAAATTACTGTGACCACTGCTTCTCTGTACCAAACTGTCCTAAGTTTTAATATAAAATACTTTTCCAGGGAGAAGAATACACTGGGTGTAAGGGGAAACAGTTCCTTTCATATTTGACCGCTTAAGAGTTTAGCAGCTAAAGATTGAACTTTATTAGTACTGCACAGCAAAAAATCTCTTAATAGGCAAGGCTTGTGTGGAGAAGCTATCTTTTATTACACCAATCAATACGAAGAGGAACATAGTATCAAGAAAAGATACTGCCTTTCACTTCAGACCTTGACCTGTTTATATTCTGTGACAGTCATACCTACCATAAGAATACTTCAACTTACTTAAAAACAGCACTTAGCAGGCATGTCTGTGCCTGAATGCTGAAGGCTCTATCTAACAGGACATTGCCACAACTGTAGTGCTCATGCCCACCTAGGATATTTGGATCCACAGCACAGTAGGGGGATATTAAAAAAAAAAACAAAAAACAAAAAAAAAAAAAAAAAGAGAGAGAGAAGAAATATTTCCTTACAGAATTACTTACTTGGAATATTAAAAACGCTTATACTATGCATCACTTCACTCCTCCAGCTGAACCGATTCCCTGTTTGCTTTAGTTTTTCTCAAATCGTGAATGCAATATTAGGGTCAGTACAAATTTCTTGGTAAGCTAAAAAGTGTTTGTCCTCCAAAAAGTTTATCTAATTAGGTGGTTTGCCCAGTTAACTGATCAGAAATAAATATTGGAGGGTGTTTAAGGAAGAATTCCTTATTTTTAACTATAGTGGCAGAGAAGGAGAGGGTTGCAATTTTTCATACTTATCTAGGAATCTTAAGATAGCCTCAGTAAAGGGATTTCTTGGTGTGAATTTATCTCTTACTCAGAAGCAATTTGAGAAATCCATTTCCTCACACAATTTTTTCCTCATTTTAATCCACAATTCTGAATAAGCTTCACACTGTTTTGTAACCTCCTTCACCCAAATTGCATGATAATACGCCACTGTGTTGCAAGCTGCAAGACCTCCTATCTTGGAAAGCCTATTTAATACTGATATGCAAATCCTTGTACTCTGTTTTCAGAGAAGCAGCGTGCTGAGTCTTTGTAGTGTTGTCTGTGATAAAAATGCATGTGAATATGGAGACAGAAAATTAAATTTGGGGAGTGTATACATTTTAATAGTAGCCTTTCTACACACTTTAAAAGTCACTGTGCTGCTTACTTTAAGAGCTTTTGGTTTTTTACACTAGACTGATACAAAATTTGTTTTAAAAAACATGATATTCTATGTGATTAATATCCCTCTTTTTTTGTCCTTTATTTAACTTTTAACCCATTTAAGACTATAGTATGTTTCATAGACCAATTGGACTTTTTCAGAAATAAGGTTTCCCAACAACTGAGATCTAGCTATTTATTTCCCAGGGCAGTACAAAGCCCACATGCTTGGGATACTGTCCTTTTTAAGAAGGCAGATGTACAAATACTAGCGTGTTGGAGAGTTGCCAAATGTCTGTACCTGCTCTGACCTTTATTCCTTTGATTTGAAAGCTCCTGGGTGGCCAGGGGTGCCCTGGCCTCAGCTAGCAATGGCAACAACAAGGAACACCCCTCCCTGGATCCCCTCCCTAACCTACAGAAACATGGGAAAGCACCTTTCCATTATGCCAAATGCTGAAGTGCTTTGTGAAGAGTAGGAATGCAACAGCTCAACTTCTTCCAGAGGTAGAAGACCCACTCTGGTTTAGGCACTGTCTACATCAAAAGGTTCTTAGATCACAAGCAGATCTTAGGAGTGTCAGGGATCTTAGGATCTTCTTTGTTAGCCTAGAATAATTCTTGATTAATTTGGATGTTCTTATCTAATTAGACTCCCTAGTCCACCAGCATTTTGGTAAGGACCTCTGCATTAATGCTTATCACTGTACTGGGTCCTTGTAATCAGCAGTTCCTTCAGCCTCTTCAGGTGCAATAGCCTTTGTTTCCTTCCAAGAAAAGGAATTTTCTTCTTCTTACATGATCTTATTGAATAAGTCTATATGTGTAGTATGTAATGCTCTATAAAATTGCCTGAAACTCTCATATTTCTTCTGAACTAGCTATCGTTTGTCATTCTCTATTCCTGACTAGTGTGGTTGCTAAAATATCTATTTTCTCTCAAGCTTTTAATCTAGAGGCATATCCGCCTTGGTGCCTTTTGGAGTACTTTTTATATTTATCTTAGAGTTTGTTCAGCTTTACCAACTTGTCATAAATCCAGTTAATCTCAAACCTTTGACACTGTTGTATAATTTATCTATTTTTTTTAATCTCTCATCTTATGTTTGAATTCCTATTCTGGAAAGGTACTCTCAGACACTGATCATCCATGGATCCTAGGTTGCTTTCTTTTCTGTAGGTATTGTTTTTTACGGCTCGGGAACTTTGCTAAAACAATACTCTTTATCACTGTTTTGCCTGAACAGCATTTATCCTTTTTGATACTCTGTATTTTCTTTAAAATGTTTTTGAAAATTCACATATAATTATTTTATTCTTAAGAAAACATAGACCACTGTTCCAGATTGTCTCTGCAAGTCCTGCATATTTTCATTCCCAGTGTTTTAACACTAAATATGCTATCAAGCATTCAGACTAACTGACTACTTCGATGGTCAGAGGTGACTTGATTTTCCTGAACATTTGATTTATAGGATAAAGCAGTCCTAGAATATGTAATGAAAAATCAACACTTGAAGTTGCAATCATATGACACAAGATCATAAGACACAAACTAGTAAATATAGACTATAACTTTCAAATGATATCTATGAATGTACTTCCTGGTTACAGTAGGTATTGCTATTAATTTTCACTGTGAATGGTTCTGGATTAGAATACAGCTGGTGTCTCTATTTGTCATTTAAAACAAAATATGTTTAACTAGTAAAGCTGCTGTTTCACTGGCTTGGAGAACACTATGGTGTCTTACTCTGTTATGTTCAGGCATTTTTCATCACCATCCCACAAACAGGCTTTTTGCAACAGTTCAGTGCAACATTTATGTTTCTTTACTTCTTGTAAAAAGCTTTGTTTTGACAAAGACACTCAGGGCTTTCAATAGCTACAGAATATTTTTTATCAGTTCACTGATTCCAATATAGTTCATCAGCTCATACTCTTTGGTTGTCATAAGTGCACCTTAAGTATATAAAATCACAGCAAGTCCACTCTCTACTGAGCAATCTATAGTGGCATTGTAAAACATCAGATACATTGTGTTTCCAGTGACAGTCTTGTTTACCTTATTAATAGATTTATAAAAGAAGATCCCCATCAGGCATTGTGGTTGCATTGTGCTACCCCACAGATATTAGAACTGGACTATCCAAAACAAGGAAAACTAATAACAGTGTATCTGGAGCTATTTTAAATCCAACAAAAGAATTTATGCTAAATTATTTATCATCTATGAAAATAAAAGAAGTAGAAAGCAGTAACAACATAAAGAATTTCCTCTCTTTCAGGGCAGGGGAAACTGTATGTTATGATTTATTTTAAAGTATGCTATTCCTCCTGTTCTTTCCACAATAAGCGTTTTGACACCTCAAGAATTTCCAATATTTTTTTTCAAAAGCCTTTATTTTCACATGTATTCTGCTTATTGAAAATAATGTCATATAACCTACTAAAATTTTGTTGATTCAGGTGTAGTGTTTGGCATTGAGGACAACATCTTCATCTATCAAAGTGCACGAGTCATACTACTTAGCACAATCAAAAGTAGTGTTAAACTTTAAAAGTTTAGAATGTCAAGAGGTTTTTCATGTAAGTAATTTCAGTTCTTCCAATAAAGACTATAACAGCTCCATTTTTGCAGTACTATTCATCAGTCTTCATCTTCTACCTTTGATCCAGTCATCACAAGAATGTGTATTTCTCTACAGTAATGCAAAATAAGTCTTGATATCAGTTGAATAAATTCAGACATTTTATTGCTGTGCTGTCAAAGTGGTGGATAGAAAAACATGGATCAATATTCATCTTTGCTGGTTAAACTCAGAAAAAAATTAAGGTGCATGTGATTGTTTCCCACTATCATCTCAAAATATGCTTGGTTTTGATTGATATATAAAGCATGAGAGAGGTTCATTAGCTAAAAATCTTGCTACAATCTGACTGAAAAGTAATCTGAACAGTTTGTTTGGCAGATGATTAAGAACAGGCATTATCCTTTCAGAAATACTGGCAGCCATTAGAAATGTTTGTCTTTGTCTGGTTTTTGAGAAGCGTATTCATGCTTTCTCCCATAGGCAAGATTTATTCACTAGTGTACTAGAGCAGACTAAATTCTGAACATTTGCTTTTGAAAGCCATCTATACAGTGAAAGTGGCTAGTTTAATATCAAAGTGGAAGTGTGTACAAAAAAACACAGCAGTAAAAAAAACACACACAAACATGAACAATTAGAAACACGACAATTACCAGCTCAGAGAAAGCAGATTTTATATCTTCACAATTCATACAATACTTGAAAGAAAGGAAACCACATTGGGCAATCCAAAACAGTTGGAAGTCCCCAGCCAAAAGTCTTCTCACAAAGCAATCATAAATCTCTACACAAAGTTAAGACTGCAAGTGTACATCCTCCCATCTCTTCGCTTCTGTTCTGTCCTCCATATCTTCAAAGAACAGCGAGCCTTCGACCCCAAAGGCAGAGAGATGGACAGACAGAACAGATTCTCCAGTGTGAATCAGAAACAACACTTTTTCTGCCTATATTTACGTGGAACTTCAGCTTCATCAACCTTGAGTTTCTAGAAGATGAATAACCACATATTTTGAGCACCATTTTCCCCATAAGCCATTACTATTTTCTGGTCCGTGTGTCAAGACAAAAAGCCCAAAGATCAACTGCAAAAGTCATCCCAAAACTGTCTTTGGAACTTCAAATTTATAAATACAACCTTGATAATCTACTGCAACAGGACAAACACTCACATATAGACCATCACCTGGTCCTTTTCTCAGAACGCTCATGTCTATATAGAACTGTCTGTCTCTCCTTCGGATTTTTTTTAATAATCCCACTTGCTCGAGTGACTGAGACAGGTGATGGTATTAAAATAACTTTGGCAGATATCACCTCTGTACTTGTTTTCATGGGTATCTGAAAGAAATAGTGATAACATAAAATTCCACTTTTTTTTCCAGAAAAATATTCAGCTTACAGAGTAATTCTGAAAATGTTTTCTGACTAATTTTTAAAATCTAAATTTGAAAGTAACATTAAATAGAACTTAAAAGGGAATATTCTTGCAATCTTAAAAATGGAACAACAACAAAGACTTCATTATAAAGCAGTGGTAAAGTGTATGTCACTTTAGTCCAAAATCACTGAGTGCGAAGCCCTCATTTTCTTCAGAAATAAAGAACACACGTGCTTTCACATCTCATTTGAGAACATATTTCCCTCTACTGCATTTTATTAAATTTGTTATTGTATTGCTGCACAGTGGGAGTAGGATGCAAAGATGCCACACAAAACAGAGATGTGGCTCTGCTGTGAAGCACAAGTCAGGTTCAATTTCTTTCTTAATAAACTCTTTATTTTCCCCTTTTTAAGGGAACTGAAACACATACATTGCTGCTGTAAAACTCTGCACATGTAGAAATGAGGCAGCATTAGAATTTTTGGTAGTAACCTGCTTCCCTTTTTCAAAAGAAAAGTAATTAAAAACTAGTGAAAACTAAAGAAAACTATCAAGAGGAACAGGTTGGAGTGAGTCTGCTTAAACAGCAGTCTGGGGAAAATTATGAAGTGTATTTTTAGTTAGAGGTTAATTCCATTCTCCAGTTTTTTCTCTCACTGACACCAGTGTTACTTCATTGACTCCACCATTTCTTTATTGAAAGGCCGATTTAGCCCAGCATTGTTATTCAGCATGCTCTATCTGTTTAAACATGCTGTTGTCCAACAGTCATTGGGATCTGAACTTCAGCTTGAACTGCTCTGTAGAATAGACATACAAGCTTAGGTGTGGTCTGGAACTGGAGCTGGGGGTTGGGGGTGGAAGAAGAGGGACGGAGGGAAATGGGAGAGGCAAAAAGAGGGACAGATCCACGCAGCAGGTCCATAAATGGTGACATCAGTCTGAAAGAAAAGTCTGAAGTTTTTCCTTACAGTTTTTTTCCAGTGGAAAGTAAACCAGCATATTTTTTCCCGGAAGAGCAATTAAAAAAAAAAAAAAAAAAACAAAAACACAAAAAAAAAACCAACCTCATCTCTGTTACACAGTGTCACACCAAATTCCTCATCAACTATTCTTTTTCCTTCTAGCTCCTTTTCTTCTGTGGATGTGCTAAGAACCTACCCACAGCTTTCAACCAGAGCTGTAGCAGCTATCTCTCAGCAAGATACAACCATTGCACCTGGGGTTTCTATTTCAATGGGAACTTCAGGATTCAGAAAAAAATGTTTTCTCTAGAAGTTAGCAAAGCCAAAGCCTGCTCCTCACAGAAGAACTGTTTGCCAGGCTGGTTGTCTGGAGCAGAGAAGACCAAGATGCGAGTCCTTGCTCCTCGTAGCCCACACTGAGAACACTGAACATCAATGCTAGATGAGTAGCTACTCTATCTCCAGTTGGCCTAATTAATATTGGGAACAAATGAATAGTGTTACCGAGATCAAGATACCACCTGGATGGCCATAGCCAGGTATCTCACTCAGGATGAACAAGTTTGAGAAATCAGTCTGAATCCAGGAAAAAACCAGCCCGAATTTCTTTCCGTGCATCCTGGTTTCTTGTGTCACACCCGGGTATTGCATTACTGGCCACACTGGTTATGCAAGTCCTTTGTGTGACCATGTCCCAGTTTTGGTTGAAACAGAGTTAACTTTCTTCATAGTAGCTAGTCTGAGGCTTTGTTTTGGATTTGTGCTGAGAAGAAGGTTGATAACATACTGATGTTTATTGATGTTGCCAAACAATGCTTAATTAAGCCAAAGGCATTTCCAGCTTCCCACACTGTGCCAGTGTGCAGGTGCACAAGAAGCTAGGAGGGAGCATAGCCCACAGTTACTGGCTTAGGATTCCACCTTAAGTTTAGGATTGGGGCCCAAATGGTATATTCCATATCATGCATGTCATCCCCAGTATATGGATGAGGAACTATCCAGAAGCTCTGTCTCTCTCTCTCTTAGACTCTGGGGCTTTTCTCTCTTTTACGGGATGGCAGTTACAGGACTTTCTCTTCTCCAGGTTCGTTAGCTGGGAACAGGTTATGCCTTGGTCATCAGGTGGTGACCTCTATCACTGTGTATCAGTCATTTGTATATTATTATTATTATTACTATCATTATTATTGTCATAATTGTTTTCGATTTTATTGTAGTTTAGTTATTAAATTGTTCTTATCTCAATCCACTAATCTTTCTTCTCTTTACCCCTTTAATTCTCTCCCTCATCCCTTGGGAAGGGGGAGGGTGAGCGAGCGGTTGCGTGATATTTGCAGCCGATTGTGTTGAAACCACTTCAGACCAGAAATCCTATCTGTCCGTTCGAAAATTTGCATATGGTGACAATGAAAAGTTTCTGTCTTTGACTTCTGTTGCCTGATTTTAATCTGAAAACTTCCAATTAGCAATATCTACTACTCCAAATATGTATTGCTTGCCTGACATCTCCAGTTTGCAAATTAAGACAGTCTGTAAATTCCATAAATGTGGATATGACACAGGCTAAACAACATGTGTGTCACATCTTTATACAGTCATGTGCAAACATGTATCTTACTTTCCATAGAAATGTTCGAGATTTTTCCAAAATGACACTTTCTACAGGAGCTTCTGTTTTCCCGTGAGCTGTTTAAAAACACTGTATCAGTTGACTTTCAGAGTTAGGCAAACTATTACTGTCAGAGTCTTGAATGTCTGTAATTTCATTCTTCTTTGTCTTCCTTCCAAAAGTCATTAATTAAGGACATTATTCTGAAGCAGTAGTGTCTGAATATGCCAATGAAAATTCATTTAAATGACTCAGCTTCTGAGAACAAATTTGTTTCTTTTTAAACAAAGAAGCACTAGGCCTTCATGGATGCAGAAAAGCAAAAGGTTTAGAACAACCTGTTCAAATTTTGTGAGCTAATTCCAAGCTTTGCTTGCTGCCAGATAGTCTGTGGCTTTCACAATCTGCTGAAAGCTAAGCATAAGTAAAAATCTTTTGCATTTCCTCCCCTATGAGGACAGGCTGAAAGAGTTGGGGTTGTTCAGCCTGGAGAAAAGAAGGCTCCAAGGAGACTTAATAGCAGCCTTCCAGTACCTGAAGGGGGCTACAGGAGAGATGGGGAGGGACTCTTTATCAGGGAGTGTAGTGAGAGGACAAGGGGTAACGGGTATAAGCTGAAAGAGGGTAGATTTAGACTAGACATTAGGAAGAAACTTTTCACTGTGAGGGCGGTGAGGCACTGGAACAGGTTGCCCAGAGAAGCTGTGGATGCCCCATCCCTGGAGGTGTTCAAGGCCAGGCTGGATGAGGCTTTGAGCAACCTGGTCCAGTGAAGGGTGTCCCTGTCCATGGCAGGGGGGTTGGAACTTGAAAGGACTCTTTAAGGTCCTTTCCAACCCAAAACATTCTATGATTCTATGATTCTATGATTCTATTATTTTATCCTGTGAAGTTCATAAATCACAACTTTATCGATGGCTTTTGCCACTGTAACATGCTGACTTCCTGTAACACTAATTGTCTCTCATCTTCCTATGAAATACTTACATTTTCTGATTTAAAAAAAAAAAAAAAAACCACAAAAAAACCCAAAAAACAAACAAACAAAAAAAACAACAAACAGAAACATGTAGTGGTGAAGTCATTTCCATGTAAGTAGAAAATATGGCTAAAACAAACCATTAGATAAGCTTTGTAACAACTGCTGCAATCCATGGCAGGACCATAAGGAAAACAGATTAGGTCCACAAAGCACATCTCTTGTCTCTCTCTGCAGTCTAAAGAGAATGGATTGTTTCATTTCCTGGATTCATGGATCGCTAATGAAGTATAATTGTATCTCCATGATGGTCCCATGCTAATTGAAGGAGACTACAAGGAAACCAGCCCTGAAAGGAATTTTTTTTAAATGGGCAGTTGCCATTACTCTTCTTTCAAGGTAGTTACAGCTATTCTTCTCACCACCATTTCCATCACCATCCCATATTTTCAGAGAACATGGAGACACATAATATAATGGGCACATAATATAATTTTTATAATATAGTAATATTAATCTTTTAATATGTTCTTGCAAACAAATTTTAATTGGATTACAAATTTCATTAGCTTTCCTACAGTGGCATAAAGTCAGCGTCGCATTCTTGTGCTACACATTCTAGGTTGTGTTTTCTATACCCTCTCTCGTTCATTTTCTTCCTGAGTTCTAACACAGTAGGGAAGGTCCTGTGTTGATCCAGAGTGGGAGACCACTGTACATCAAGGACCTAGCAACCCATGTAACAGTTAACCTGGTCAGGCACAGGTCAGTGCTGTGCTGCATGTCCAGTGTGGCCTTCAGGTTGTATTGTGCTGCAGAAATCCTTGGCCACAGGATAAACTCAGCCAGCTCGCTGTAACGGAGGAACCTGCAGGCAGTTCCCACTTTCTCCCATCAATTAGACCACCTTTGTAGCTTTGCCTGTGTCTAAAAGTGCAGCAAGATATTGTTATTGAAAAATCCATTATGAATAGAGTTGTTTTCTTGTAAGAAAATTATATAAAACCTCAAATAACCAAAAAGGAGAGGTTTACTTACACAGATAGGATCTGCACAACGTGCATGGGAAAATCCATCCAGGGTCCATCCAATGCTGCACAAACATGGGGTTCCCAGTAGCTGAAGGCAGGTAAGATATATTCACTATTTATATTCTTCCTCTTATTCTGTCGAAAAAGTTATTTTATTAAGCTATTTGTTACTGAGCCTGTCCTGCTGAGATCCAGACAGAACCCAGAACTGTCTCTCTCCCTTTCTCCACCTGCCTGGTGCAGAGCAGGTCCATTTACTGTTTCTACTTCTGACTTCTTTTTCCATTACAAGGTTGTTAATTACAGATGCGGAGAACAAAGCCAGGCTTCTTCTAATTATTTTTCCCCCATCTCCTCAGACAAGTTGGTTATTCTAGTTGGTTACTCTATTTTGGAATTGACAAGAAGCAGTTGCAAGGCAGAGGTGGTGTAAGTTACTTGCCTTCTTCATCAAAGTGGAAGGTTAAGATCTCACACATTCATTTCACTTACTGTGACTCAGACGCTGAATAGTATCTTCTTACACTGTGACAATTTAGTCCATTTTCATTACATCACTGTAACTTCAGACCCCCTTTACACTGCTGAGGCAACATAAATTAGCGTTCATGTGGCTGTACATGTAATTCACAGAGCTTTTGAACTCCCTTTACTTGGCCACAAAGTACAAGCAGACCCTAATGTAAGCTAAAGTCCACCCTGAAACCTCTTCCAACTGCATTTTCCTTCTAACTTGTTTTCCTCTGCTGAGGAAGAGTTCTCATGGTATTGTGAATAACCACAGCCCTTCCTTCACTTTCTGTCTAGCCTGGAGAAGAGAAGACTCAGGGGGAATCTCATCAATATGTATAAATATTTGAAGAGAGTGTGTAAAGAGGATGGAGTCAGGCTCTTTTCAGTAGTGCCCAGTGACAAGATCAGAGGCAATGGGCACAAACTGAAACATGGGAGTGTCCCTCTAAACGTCAGGAAACACTTTTTCACTGTGAGGGTGACTGAGCAACTGGCACAGGTTGCCCAGTGAGATTGTGGAGTCTCCTTCCTTGGAGATATTCAAAACCCATCTGGTCGTGGTCCTGTGCAATCAGCTCTAGGTGGCCCTGCTTGGGCAGGGGGGTTGGACAAGGTGACCTCCAGAGGTTCCTTCCACCTTCAACTGTTCTGTGATTCCTCGTCCTTGGCAGAAAGACAGGCTAGTCCTCACCCCTGTTTTACCTCCCTTTTTTTGAAGCTGAAGTGAAGAACCTCAATAAGCC
The DNA here is from genome assembly GCF_000699245.1 of Pterocles gutturalis. Lineage (NCBI taxonomy): Eukaryota > Metazoa > Chordata > Aves > Pterocliformes > Pteroclidae > Pterocles > Pterocles gutturalis. Next base: position 12,745 of record NW_010143746.1, on the reverse strand, counting down.
ACATTCAGCAGCTTGTGAGAAAGAGAACCTGGCTGAAACAAGGAAATTCGATAACTGCTGGGTTGTTACAATAAGCCACAAACACATTTAGAAAAACTATATATATTTGGTAATTGTTACTAGTTACTGTACCCAAGTTTGTGGTAAGTTCATCCCTCTTGTCATGAAAAACAGCTACCTACCCCCATCACAGTAAGCATTTTCTCATTTGACACCTCCTAGGAGCTAGGTAAACCTGCTGGCCATTTTAGGTTGATAAAATATTTTTAGGTTCAAGGAGATGATTCCTCACACCACATATTCCAACATGTGCTTATCTATACCTCTTATATACAAACCTCCCATATGCTGCTCTTGCTGACAGTCCTCAGAGGTACCACAGGTTAAATGACTATAAGAAAAAGAATGCTCACATTCCCCAACTATTTGTTTAAAATCTGCCCTGGAGTGATCACCTTTAAGTACATAAAATACATGCATGTAAGAAACAAGCAGTGTTTAAGAAACTCTTTCAAAACCTTTTTTCTTATACAACTATCCCAGGTGAGCAGTTATACAGAAACTCGTGAGCGTATGTGGAAAAAAAAAATACTTTCAGTCATCATTTTGTTATTTCAACTTTTACATTGACTTTTTCAAAAGAATGATATTTCAGTTCTGTGGAAAAACTATGCACACTAACTATTCTGTTCTTTACAATGCTTCTTTGAAAGAGTATTTTGCCTATACCTCACTAGTTGACTCTGTATCAAATTTTAACTTCACTCCTTTTCAAACACTTTGGAGTTTTCCTTATTTTTATAGAGAATTATGGAGGTGGCTCTGACTGAATCAAATTATGCTCCAAAAGCTTTTGAAGAGAAGTTCAGTCTCTCCAGGCATTCAGAATTCTCTTCTGTAGGCTGAAAAACTGACATAAAGACTTAATCAGGTTTGATCAAAGAATGTCTCTTCCAGGATCCAGATTTCCCTAAGTACAGTAGAACTGGAATAATGAACATTAATGCAGTCAATAATGTATACGTTTCAAAGGAAAATAATGCTAGGAATTTTTTTTTATTAGGCAATTGTGTATAATCTACATTTCTAAATCTGCAGACATAATTCAATGCCACTGCATGTCATAAAATCACTTCATGTTTCTATAAATATTATAATTTCAATAAAATATCACATTTAGAAAAACATAACATAAAATGGAATATTTAAAAAGTATATAACATAACCAGTCATGACAGTAAAAATTAGAACAGGCATTGAGGAGAAAATAAACACCATAACTGTTTCTTTATGGAGGGAATTTGTGCATTTCAATTTTTCTTGGCTCGGATGTTTTTATCATCCCTGAAGATGTTTCACTTCATCAGGTCCTGATTCTACAGTTAAGGTCCTACCACAGAAAGCCCAGAGCCTCACTGAAGTCAACAGAGTTCTTCTTGAGCACTGCAGCTCAGTTATATATTATCAGGTTGAAGAGTTAGTATCCTTTTGGCTGACTAGCCACAAAAAGCAATTTCATTAATCTGAAGGAAAAAGCTTCTTAGGACTGTGGTGGCTGGAGTTACTACTAACGATTTATTAACAAGCTGAAACTTTGTTTTGAAGGCTCCAGAAATGTCTGAAACAAATGTTGCTGAAACTTCCTAAATACATATTTAATAAATACATTAATCTGATCAAAAACATTGACATCTTAATGTTCAGGTTTTTTCTTTAAAAAAATGATAGACTGTCAATCCAAGCTTCCACTGCAATGCTATCAATTCACTTCTATACCACTGTCCACTATTTGCACCGAGATATCCATTTTCAAAAAGCATATAAATTTAGGTCCTCAGATTCCCTGTTTCAGCAAGATCTCTCTGGCTGTGTGTGGGAGATGTTTCCACTTTTAGATACCTGATTTTAGAAATATCTCATCCTGAGGAGAAAATCAAATGCTTTATTTCAAGTCACTGTAGACCATGAATTCACAACAAATGATAAAAATTAGTTTCAAGATAAATCTCAAAACTTAGCTACCCAGCATGTTATTGGCAGGTGTATCCTCTTAGTGAGATGAACTGTTGTCTGCCTGACCTTGCGTACCAGTCCAACAGCTTTGAAATTGGGCTATAGTATCCATTGTTATATTGGTCTCCATTTTACACACAAATTAGCGTGCCCTAATAAGCTGCTTTTGGCATTTAACACTCCTGTCCAAACCACAAAGCATCTTCAGCTTCTCTAAATTACTATTAAGTACATAGTATTCTGTAACTTGGTAGGCCTTATTTATAATCCTGATCTTTCACTTTCAACTGGACGGAGTTAACTTTCTTCATAGTCGCTAGTGCGAAGCTGTTTTGGATTTGTGCTGAGAAGAAGGCTGGTAACATTCTGATGTTCATAGTTGCTGCCAGGACAGTCAAGGACTTTTCAGCCCCTTTGCTCTGCCATTGTCTGCAGGTGCAGCAGAAGCTGGGAGGAAGCACAGCCCCAATTACTAGCCTAGGATTTGATCTTAGATTTAGGATTGAGATGCAGATTGGACAATGGTATATTCCATATCATGCACATCATGCCCAGTATAAAGATAAGCGTCATTCTGGAAGTTCGCTCTCTCTCTGAGTCATCTCTTGCTCTCTCTTGGGGTCAGCTGTCAGTCTCTCAGATGCTTGGGCTCTTATCTCTTTTCCCAGATCATGATTTCAGGACTCTTGTCTCTGCTCCAGGATCATTGGCTGCTAATGGGTCTTCGGGTGGTGAGTAGTATCATTATGTATCACTCATTTGTATATTTGTATATTAATATTACTATTATTATTGCTATTATTGTTATTATTATTTTAAATGTTATTGTAGTTTAGTTATTAAGTTGTTCTTATCTCAACCCATGAGCCTTTTTTCTCTTTACCCCTTTAATTCTGTCTCCCATCCCCCAGAGGGGGAAATGTGAGCCAGCAGCTGTGTAGTGTTTGCTGCCTGCCAGGTTTAAACCACAACAACATGTTCTTATTCACCTAACTAATTCACTCTTAATTATTTAAGTAATATAATGAATGCCAAAAAAACTACTTGTGGTGGGGAAAAAGTTCAAACACTTTTCCAATCACATTTAGTGATGTGGTCCAATCAAATTTTTGTAAGCAGGGCTGGAGTGTGGCATGCACAATATAGCTGATCAATAGGGCTCCAACAACATTGGCTCTGTGGATGAATCGTTATGAGGCTGGGACCTAAGTGAGTATTTTCCACATGGTTGTTCATTATTTCTTTCCTCAAGTAATGTTTCAGGGATTTTTTAATGTCTATTTCTTCAATTCACATGTTGTGGTTTTTTTGTTTTGGTTTTCTGTTTTTATTTTTTTTTATATTCAAGATTCTTTGCAGGTGATCCAGAATAACTTAATCTACTAGGCTACACATTTTCACTTATCAGCCAAGGAACTTGAGGTTTTTGAAGTAACCACAGAGGATTCTCCTATCATTTCTTTATCACAGTGGTAAAATATAAGAAAATTTTTAAAAATAGACCATGTTTCCTGTCAAAAACATTGTGCATACAAAGATGCATGCAAATAAAAAAAATTGTTCTTATTTCCTTCTTCCAAGCTGTAGATCTAACTTTGTGAAAGACTGACTCGCTGGGGTTAACACTTAACCCTGCCAATGGCAGAATTTTCAGAGAGCTGTCCATGGTTATGAATTTATTCAAATATACTGTGAACCCAGAGCAAATATGTCACTGACATAGCGATGAGCCAGTTGGGAAAGTGGCAGAGCCTACACAAAAATATCCTTACCCAATATCTGATTGAATTAGGAAACTTATCTGTTAATTGTCTGTTATACTGTACAAGAACACTGTTCATTATGTGATCATATATATCCAAAAGAGGTGTTGTTCCATTACACTGTATTTTTATATTTCAAATACATTTTTATACACTGTACAAGTATAATTTCTATTAGTCCATAAATTGTTAGAAGTTCAGATACATATAAAATATTTATAGATCCAACCTATGCTTCATGAAAGCTTTCTGCAACTGACAAATTCTTAACTAGTGAAAGCAAATTTCCATATTTGCTTCAATTTGCATTGCAGCTGATGTTTGAGTGAGTCCTTAAATTAATATTAAATGTTGAACTTGATGGATGTTTTTTAAATAATCTTTTTTGGTGTTTCAACTGTGAGTACTTCATTTTGTTTGCAATTAAGTTAGCATGAAAGCCTTAATAATTTCAACCATCTTGTCCTCTGAATCATAAAAAAAAAAAAAAGATTTTTTTTTTTTTTAGTAGAAATGTTAGATTCTGAACCACTAAAGGGTTTGGGCTGTATTGAGCTCCTTTTCAACTCATAGAGACAACTTGCTCCTGGAACATCAGGTAAGGTACTTTTTGGATGCTCACCTTGTTACCTTGAAACATCTGTATGTGCCAAAAGTGCTGCTACGTAAATATGCTTCTTTAATATTTAGTAAATCTCCTTTCTGTCAAATGGGGCAGCAAATGACAGATTGCCTTGGATTTTAAGTGGTCCTTCTCTTATGTTTTTTCCAGTCAATACTGTGAATCTATGTGACATCAAGTTATGTGAGATTTTCTTCAGCTGGAACACGAAGAAGAACGTGACAGTCACTGGAACTGCAAAACACCAAGTGCAATGACTGCCAAAAAAGTCACGTATATTGTAGGCTGGGTAGAACATAAAGTCTTTCTAAACGCCAATGGGGATAAGATGCTTAGCTGCAGAACAATAGAGTTAAGTCTACACAAAGATATTCTCATCCAAGTCTAATTGAATTACCAAATGTGTCTCTTTATCTTCTATTATTGTTTATAAAAATATTACATGCTATCATATCTTTATGATTGTACAAATTCATACCATAGATGTTTTTATAATTGCTTAAATATATAAACATTGGATTCTCTATGTGTGTATGTCTGTATATATATATATATAGTAAAGGTGGTGAAATTATCTAAGTCTAGATTTCAATCCATTAATAGTATCTCTTCCTCGCTACTAGTAGTTTAGCTAAGCAACGAGACTGAGTGTGTGGGGGGGAACTCTCAGGATATTGGTCCAGGACCTGAATGTTTGTGTATCTTTCAATCCAAGAAACCTTGATGTATTTGAAGTAAACCAAAGAACACATCTTAATAACAGGCAAGAAAGGAAAGCTTTGGAATCAGCTTTCTGAGGCAGAAGCCAGTCATAACAATACACATATTTCTATTTTTAGGAGTTCCTGCATTTACTGAAGAAGGAAATTTTCAAAAGAAGATAGATATCTAAGTCGCACTAAAGCTGGATGTTCAGTTCCCTCAACTGTATGGGAAATTCTACCCACAAACAAAAATGTTTTAATATAAACATTCTGACTTTATATTATCAAAATAAGAGAATACATTAAATTCTCATTGATGGTAACTAGTAATATTCTCCTTCTCTTTCTATTGTTTATCAGTTCTCTTGATTATTCTTTAAAATAAAAAATTTGTAAAAATTCTTAGATGTAAAAAGACCTGTCATGACATGGAAAACAATGGATGAAACAGGGGAATGAGCTGTTTATAAATATAGCTGAAAATCCAGAAAAACAAATATTCTGATTGATAAAAACCAACCCTCGCATTTCGTTTTTGAGTAAAACAAGTGAATCAGTGTGGCTGAACTGTCAGCATTTAATTGCTCTCAAAGTTTAATGACAAAGGGGGAGGAGTGCCAGAAATTCACATGATTTATTATCTTCCTACACTTCAGTTTCAAGCAAATGTACAATCCCAGAGAGATTCTCAACCACTTCCTGACAGCCCCTCAGCATTTAATTAATACACAAGGTAAAAGCAAATTTAGTGTAGAGTATCAGAATTGATTAATGGAAGTCATGTCAGCTGTCAGTCCACTGCAAACCAATTAGGCAAAGCACTCAAGAAAACTTGGTGCTGCATATGAAGGTTGCCAGAAACTTCAAAGGGAATCATACAAATAACAGACTATTATTTTTAAAAAATTTAAAAATCAGAAATTTTTCCTTCGATGTTTAAAATGTATTTATTTGGCCAGCTGATTTCTTCAGAGAAACTAGGATATTAGTCCTACAAATTAATTCTAATGACTTCTGTTTGAGTTTTCTAATCTCTGGAGTAACTTTTACTTCAAGACCTTTGTTTGTTTCTTTAACAGAGTTCTAAAACACTATTGAAGTAATAAAGCCCAAACAATTCTAGGTAAAAATAATCTCATCCATAGTGTAAGAACTTATGTCAGGATGAATGAATTCATTCTACCACATGCCAGGACTACTAAAGACTGAAATATTCTGTCTTGAAGAACCCCCTTTAAGCATGCACAAAAGTCACACTCTGTAGACATTGACATGCTCTTGCCTTTGAACCATGTTGGGACTGTCATGTGAGAACATGTAAATGCTTCATATGGGACAGCCTAGAACATCTTATCAAACAGTCTGGATGTCCCTACTTCTGGGAATATCTACAGCTGCTGCTGGTTTGTTTGTTTGTTTGTTTTGTTTGTTTGTTTGTTTGTTTTTTGTTGGGGTTTTTTTTGTGTGTTTTGTTGTTGTTTTTTTTTTTATTGCATGTCCTATAAAGCATCAATGAATCCTTCTACTTGTTGAAGCCTCTAGTCCCAATACAGGGCATTCATGAACATTATTCTGTCAAAAATATTGGACTCAGTTCAGCCACTCCATCTGTTGAACAGTTTGAGCTATTGCACTAGTACCAAGTACTTCTATAGAGTGCCTTCACCTTTATTGCAAAATAATATCACCTTACAGTATTTCTCTGTGGAAAGCATGTCTGTGTGGAAGTGTCAGAAGCCAGAGCTCACTGCAGTTCCTAGATGCAAGTAGAACTGATATATCTACTCCATCCACACTGCCTTTATTTTTTTATGTATATTCTTGTCACTGAAGGAGTCAGTTGTTACGGACTTCACTTGAAAGAGAGAAGCAGCAATATAATTTATTGATACAAAATAGTGAGTTAACAAGGTTCAAAGGTTAATGCGACAGTGATTTAATGGGATTCAATGGTAACATACAGTTGATTATGTATTGCATATAGGACAGGGTCAGACAAAACTCGGGAAGACCCTCCTGTTGAGTCATGAGGTTCAGAAAGGACACACTTGCTCTCTAAACTCCTTCTCAGAGAGGAGTCTAGGTGCAGCTAGATCCAATCCTATTCCCAGACTTGGACAACAGTTTATATCTAAAGGATATATATGTGCAATCAATCCTTTATATCACTTAGCTAAGATTGCACAATTTAGCCTGCTGTTAAATACTTACCAAGAATCTGTTGCAGCAAGGAACCTCTCAGCCTCAAGGGGCAAACTTGAGAGGTGTTTCTACTCAAGGGGAGATCCTGGTATGCAGCCCACTGCCATGCAGGAGAGATCAACAGGTCCTGGGCTGGCCACTGTTTATGGAGTAAAACGATTGACTTATAGTCATATTTGCATACCAGCCGCATCTCGTTTGGCACATGCTCAGCTAGCCCTCAGCTGTTGAGCAAGATGCACAAGGCAGCCCTTGGCTATTGCGTTGTTGTCTGTCTCCCCCAAATCTGCGCTGAGCCAGATGCAGCCATCATGACCAGACACGTCCATTACAGCCACCACTGGTAGTTATTGCTTGAACAGGGTTACAGGAGATAAAGGTCATGCTAGTGGGATGGGGGGAGCACACTGTCACAATTCTACATATAATCCCACATGGGACCTTTACTACACTGCCAAAGATCAAAAACCAAGCCCAATGTATCCATGCAACCTGCACCCTTTTTCATGCTATGTTTTCCCAGTGAAAAGTACTTGAAGCTCATATGCATCTTGAGCTAGTGAGGCAGATGGCCACAGGCCAATGGCATTACTCTTAAAATGCTTCTTGGTCTGCTTGATAATTGCTCTTTCTGGGGTTTCTTTCTGGGTCAGCCCTGCACTTCAATAGCTGAATCTATAACTTTCCTAGTATCATCCACTCTTACAGCGTATTGCCAGCTTCATCAGCCCACTTCCAGTCCTTGTCCATGAATCAGACCCCAGCTGAGACAATGTGGTGGGCATATGTGAAATCACACATGGTCCTGCTGTGCTTAGAGATAGTGAAGGACTCCACCAGCATGTTCCAATGCAAACATCTTTGACAGCTTGGTTCTTGCATGGTATGCCAAGTCCCATTTCTGCTTAAACTTCCCCAGAGTCCACACTTCCCTTGAGTGCACACACATATGGAAAAGCTATAAACATAGAGAACAGACCCCAACATATGAGTGGAAGATTTTCTTGTAGTTGGTTTTGTCACATGTTTTCTTCATCACCAGATCCCAACCCCTTGTTTTTCCTTTTACTCCTTCACTAGACCACCTCTCAAAGCTACAGTTTGTGAGTCCAGCTCCAAATTCTTCAGTTCCAGAGCACCTCAGACTCCTAGTCACTGAGAAACACTAGAGAAAAAGAGGCTTCAGTTACAAGTTTGTTGTTCTGGGATGTTTAAGAGAATTTCTGCCACGGAAGGGGATTGTCAGAGGTACCAGTCTCTAGAAGGGGGGACTTTGGGGACACATCCCTTCTGCATGTAGACATTTCAGTCCATAGAGAGAGTCTGAGGATGACAGATTAGATGTCCACTGTGTTTTGTATCCACATGTGTGAAAAAGCCAGGGAGGTGTCTTTTGAGGGCCTTTTCTTTGATTGTGGTCCCTATGAGTGAGAGGAGGAATGTCCTAGATAGTAATAATTGGGTCAAATTGACAAAATGAAGTCTATGGTGTCTGATAAGCTACGTTCTCAGGAAATAACAGATTTAAATTCATCTACCCTCACAAAATAAAGGCTCAAGACCCAAGCCAACCAGTGCCATATCCATGGGTGCAGGTATGCTACATTCAGATACTTAAGTACCAAGTTGATAGGGGCAGATGTTTCCCAGCATGTTTTACTTCACATTTTAGAGGAAGAGAGAGGTGCTGCATGAACAGTGGAGAAATCTGGTAGTTCATGTTTCGCAGTGCCACAGCTTTAAACCCTCTTCCTCTCCTCTGCTTATCATGCCACAGCAGTTCCCTGGAAAAAGAGGAGCTGACAGATAATTGCCCCTGATTTAGAACAGTGGAGGGAAGGAGGCATGATGCAGGTAAGCTGGACACAGCTTAATGTTTAAAAGAAGTCAGGTAAACTGGGAACAGCTTAATGTTTAGAAGAAGTCAAAGGGCCTCAGAAGTCTTGGCATGGCCAAGGCATCCCATGGGCCCTGATATGTGCATGTAACCAGAGCACTCTGAGGGTACCCACAGCCCTCAGAGATCAAATGACTTAACAGGTGCTGAAGACCTCTTCAAGAGCTTACGTCTATGATAAATTTAAACTCCATTAATCCCCACAAACTTTGTTTCTAATTCCTCACATCTTTCTGGAAACTAATATCTGATTCTAGACAAAATACACCCAAAATAAAAACTGTCTAGCATGGTCACAAATGTGTCACCCTGAAATAATTAACCTAAACAGCAGAGCAGCTATTAGTTATAGTTCCATGTGCTGACAGATCATTCCTCATTAATATTAAGTATAAGTATGTCTTGGAGTTACAGGCAAGCCCTGCCCTCTCACCGTGGTTGTCAGTTTGCCAGTGCCACCTGACCTCTTTATGGCTCTCCCTGGCTGTCCTTTGGAAAAAAAAATAGAGCCAGGTCAAAACAGTATGGCAACCAGGGGCTACAGCCTCCTCATATTTTACAACTGATTGGCCTTGAGTTTCCTGGAGAAGAATCAGATCTATGCTCGGAAGAGAGTCTCACACATCCTGTCTGTGAAGGCAAATTGGCAGGCACAAAGAGCCCCTCTCTGCCCCCAGGCATGCTGGTGAAATGCCGTCCTGTTAAACCATGAGGGCAGAACTTCAGGCCTGCAGCTCTCAGTACACAAACTCAGCACAATGGCTTCCTTAAACCACATGACAAGTTCATATTCCTTTTGCACAGAGGGGTTACTACCACCATTACAGCCCCTTAGGTCATGACCATCGCTGGCAGAGGCCACAGGACAATGGCTGTATAACTGACGTAGGCCTGTGCCTCGATTATGATTTCCATGAGCAATCCCAAAGCACCACCCTAAATATCCTGCCAGACTTGCTCTTGCACATCCAAGCATGTCATATTCTACAGGCAGCACATTAGACGCTCTCAGGGTAATTATGTCAGTGAAACTAAGCAAACACTTCACAGCAGAATGAACTCACCCAGGCAATCTATAAAGGATTAGGCAGTTGCCAGTGGATGAACATTTCTCACAGAATAATCATTCTATCTCTAATCCTCAGCCCTGTAGCTTAGAGAAAACCCATAAAATACCTTCCAAAAATGAGCATGGGAGCTAAAATTCATAACTCTACTGGATACAAAAAACACAGACTCAGCAGAGCCAACAGTTATAGCATACATAATATGACCCCTCCCTCCAGTAATGCAATCAACAGCTTGATAACTGTCTTTATCTCTTTCAAAGATATAAATATCTTATCACCTTTCTCCTTTTACCCTTTCTTTCCAAGATGGTCTACCTGCCACGTAAACTAACTGAACTCCAAACAGGTGTTCTCAAACTGTGTTTGGTTTTGAAGTCTCCTGCCTTGCTTTCAGGCCTGAAATGTGCTCAAATGTTTGTTTGATTTTTTTTCCAAACGAGGAAAGAAATGAGTCTCTACCATACTGACTAAAAAGCAACACAATTGGGACCTGTAGACTTCTATCATTTTAAAGCTATTGCAGGATTAAAACAGGATTCATAGAGTGTTTCTTCAACAAAAGGGAAAGGAGGAGTATTTTCTATCAAAAATATTTTCTGAAGCCATAGTGTCCAGATGCAAATGAGCTCTGCAGGGATTTCATTCCTTACCAGGCTGGATAATTGCAATTATTTCACCTTATACTGACTTAAGAGTAGGCTGTTATCTTGAAGGAATCTGTCAAGGAATTCAGTACCACATTTTTCTTCTCTATCACACTAATGGAAAGATTTCTATCCCGACTATTTTAAAGGAAAACTGGATTTTTTACTAAATAAATTATTTCAAAAAATAGTGAGGGTGCAGCTGCTTGCCTTGCAAAACGTCAGCTTCTACCAGAAGCTCTGGCAGTTTTCCAGACAAACACTTTCCAGGCAAGAAGTGACAAATACTGAGCTTGTATAGAGATCTTCCTGTTTTTACAAAAGCTTGAAATTTCTTTGAGCTAAATACTCCAAGCAGTTCTATTTCTGGTCTTGGACATTTTATGAACTTGTATCACACTGTGGAGGAAAACCTCACAAGTTGTGTACTAGTGTCGTTTTAAGATTTCTGCACAAGCCAGTGAAATGGCATAAACACCTTTTACACGGCTGACCTGCAAAAAAAATGAGCATATTACAAACTGTGGATGCATTCAGTAGCATGAATCTCAGTCAATACAAAAAGCTGGAGAGTGCCTAATGAGCTGTACAAGAACAAGACTTGAGGGGATATGTTAACTAACACAACATCAGCCGTGACTCTGCAGTCAGGGCTGGCAGAAACAAATCTGTGGTTGGTGACCAGCTGACTGCTGCCCTGCTGGCTGCTGCAGCCTTGTTTCCACTGGCGTTTCTGAGACAGGGGTCAGAGTGTAAGGGAAGGAGCAGAGAGGTGCAAGGCTTGTATAGCTAACACAGCACCACTCTCTTTCCTTCCTATGCACAGGGAGGATGTGCGTACCCAGCAGCCCCATAGCCTGCTGGCCTCAATCCTCTAACACTCTCTTGGGCTTAATAGGCACTTCATTTCATCCTTGACATGATCATAAGAGACCTTGAACAGAGTTTTAATTTTATGTCCTGCCTGCTGCCACTGAGGATGTTTAACCCTCCGGCAACTCCTAATGCAGCTGACTAAATCAGACCACAGTACCAAGCAAAATGTTGCTTTTAAGGCAGAACATGTAAAACACTTCTTTATTTGTATTTTTCATTTTGGAACAAAAAACCCCAGTGAGACTGAAGGTCTTTGAAATTAAATAAGGTACAGAATATACAGTAGAGTGACAGATGACGGAGGTCTGAAGTACACTCAGCTGCTCTGAGTTCATCTAAGCCTTGGCTCTGGCAAAACTGTTGAGTTGGACAGGGCAGCCTACAAAGAAGGAAATGAAATGGAATTTGAGTTGATTTAATTTCATCATCTGGAGCAGATATTCAGGTGTTCCAATGCAGAGACTCAAGCAAAGATATTTAAAGGATGTGTATCACAGAGGCTCAACTCAGAAGCCTACTATTTGCAATACCAGCTAAAGGTGGTAAAATGTATCTAAATAACAAGAATCAAAACATCTGAACGAACAGAGTAACTTAATCATTCTCTCTTGACTAGTCAGACATGGCTGCCACCCCTGCGTTTTATCTCCACTTACCTCAGTCTTATTTTATCTCCTTTATCCTAGTCACTAGAAGAGTGAAGCATATTTCTTTCTGAAACTATTTGATCACTTTAATATACAACTTCAAAAATAGCCATAAAGAACGAAGACAAGCTGTTGTGATTTAACCCAGCAGGCAGCTAACACCACACAGACATTTGCTCACTTTCCCCCAATGGGATGGGAGAGAGAGCTGGAAAAAGGGTAAAACTTGTGAATTGAGACAAAGTTTAATAGGACAAAAAAGGAAGGGAAAACAATATTAATGATAAAAGAATATACAAAACAAGTG
>NW_010143745.1:0-2255 GCF_000699245.1 Pterocles gutturalis | reverse complement strand
TCTGCGGGGAGAAAGAATACATTTTAATAAGCCTGGGAAGGAGAAAAATGAGTTTGCTCTCCAGTTCTGTTCTTTAGGAACAGAAAAAGGTGAGCATGTTGCAGGGCAGGGAGGGGAAATTTAATATTGAGAGAGATAATGGCAACTATGTTAATATCCGGAATTTTCAATGTACCATAAGTACATTTTGTTTTTCCTTTTAGCACGATTTATAATTAAAGATTTTAATCTGGCTTCACATTGAGTTAATAAGCCCTTTGATTGATTAGGATTCATAAAATTGCCATTTCCCGCTGATGCTTTGTGTTTCTGGGGATGTTCTTTTGAAAAGCTGGGTTAAGGTGAATAGGAAGCAGCCATTGTTTAGGCTGAGCTGTGTCAATTCTGGGAACTCGGGACCGCTTTATTCAGAGTTTGTCCCCAGCAATATCTTGTTGTTCAGCCGAATTAATGCAGATAGAATCTGCTGAGCTACATTTTAGCGATTTTTAGGAAAAACTTTTTTTTTTTTTTAATTTCAGCAGGTGTTGCACACAATTACTGCCTTTCTTTGCTGACCTGTTCTCGATGAAAGAATTTGGGATTAGAAGCAGAATGCTAACTGCTGTTTTGAACAAAAAAGGCCAAGTATTAGAAAACAAATATATCTGAATACAGCAGAACTCAGATATCTAAGCTCTCGTGTGTCTTTTAAAATTCGGTTTAGACTTCTGTGCCCTGGCAGTGTCACCTCCTTTGTTATTAGGGGCCAGCGTTGCGGCAGTCCCCTGGTAAAGGCACTTGTTAGACAAGGAAACGGAATAACAGGAAGAGGCCGCTTTGCCCTTCTTTGATCACATTCTACTTTTTTTATTTTCAAGTAAATTCTGATAAATTCTAAAGTCTAAATGGAAAAAAAAAATGAGAGAGAAGGCTCCGTGATTTTTCAGCTTCTCATCGAGTGGAGGTGGGCTGCTTTCTGCAACCGGATCGTGTGTGTGCGTGCAGGCGTGTGTGTGTTAGAGGGGAAAAATAAAATCTTTTTTCTTTATTTTTAGCCAGGGTAAAAGTGACCCTCTTTAGCCCCAGAGGGGCCTCACTGTGTGGATTGAATCAGAGCAAATTCCCTTTGTGTTTCCTGCTCTGAGGGGACACGCTATTGTTGAGCGCGGGGCCTCTTGTAACGCAGAGCCGCACAGGACCGGGAGCAAATCCTTCCCAGATAATGCGCAAGTTGTTTCACAATCGATCCGCGCTCCCCTCCCCCAGTACTCACCCCAATTTACTTGGCACAACTATCATTTCCTGGCCCTTTTATTACCATTCAGACGTCCTACAAATGCAAACATTTGGGACGGAAGAAAGGAGCTGGGTGAGGCGAGGGCAGGTTTGGGAGCCGGGAGCGCGATGCTGCCGAGCTGCTCGGCTTCCGAGCGAGGGAGCAGATGCCTGGTTAGGGTGAGCGGCGAGCTTTGTATGTCAGCACTTCCAGGGGCTTAATGGGCTTAATTTTTTTAATGTAAGTACCTGTTTCCTATTTCTCTTTTACATTAAAATATTTTTAATATATTTTTAATCTTCCCCCGTTAATTTTCCAGCAGCATTTGAGACGATTTTGCTTTTAGGTATCTTGTGCCAGCACAGGCTGACAGTGATGAAAAGATGAAAACCTGGCAATAACACAGGGTTTTGCTTACAAATTGACAAAACCGTCCCTGCCAATCCCCAGTAATTTCCTGCATCTCCATAACTGACCTCATGCGTTCAGCACTGCGGCGCTGATTGGTGGGGTTACAACGTGAACAGCGAGGAACCTTTATCCCAAGAGAGGAAAACAAACAAACAAACAGAACCCACCACAAAAATAATTTGCCTCACTAATTAATAATTTTGTACCGCTCAGCGTACAAGTTTGCATAATTACAGGATGAATATCTGTGTAAAGGAAACTCCGTCTTTCCCGAGGCAGGTCACGGGCAATGACGGGCGGTGAGGATGACTCTGGTGCGGAGGTACCGCGGGTGGATGTCAGCTCCTGCCTGCCCTCGCGCCGGCTGATCGATGCTTCATTAGGCTGAATTGTCTTTTGCCCATGCAACCTTGAGAACAGTCGCCTTAATTACCTGTGAGGAAGCCGAGGACCCTTCTCCCCCCTCTCCCTCTCCCTCCCGGCTCTGCTCCCCTGCCCCTCGTGGGCAGTGTCCGGGGGTCACTCAGGGGCGGTGGCTGGGGGTCACTCAGGGACGGTGGCCAGGGGAGTGGGCGATGGCCGGGGG
>NW_010143744.1:53564-58833 GCF_000699245.1 Pterocles gutturalis | reverse complement strand
CTCTAACATTCTGTAATATATGGCTATGTAAAATGTGGCCATTTAGTTGTCAGAGTGCCACAGCATATTTACTAGGGTAAATTCAAAAGAGAGTTTTAATTACAATTTTTAGACATAATTGACAATTACAAACAACAAAAATGCTTATTAAAATGAAATTTGAAGAATCAATGGTTTCCGCTTCATTTTATAGGTTGTGTATATATATAAATGAAGCTGAAATATTCTGCACTTGGATTGCTTATTCCCAGCCTCTCTTCCCTCTCTACCAAGCTTTATTCTTGTCTTGACATATTGAAAGGCACTAGGATGAGTTATTACTCAGTGAAGTGACAGTATATCTTAAATTACTTTTCATTAATAGCATATATGAGACAGAGAAATCTAATGGAAAAAAGTAAAACACATATGCCAATTTGGCAGAAACATAAATTTTACATGTAAAAAAGCCTTAAGCTTCCTAAGCTTGTGAGACTTCTTTTTCACAAGCTGGAGATTAGTTTAACCTCAAACTGTTTTTTAGTAAACCTCATAAAAGAAAGGGAAACTAAAGGCTATTCTCTTTTTAAAGTGACTTAAGAAGTGATATTAAATACTTCAGAATTTTCCCAAACCCTTAAATGCAAATAACTAGCTAAAGAAGAGAAAATAGATTTTCAGTACCAGGGACTTAGAACATCAGACATTAGAAACATGATCTTTTGTATATGGTCGATGAAAGTCTGCATAACAAACGAAAACCTTTCTAAGGAGAGAAGATTTCTTTTTCCTGAGGAACCAATACACGGCAAACTAGGGCTGAAGATGAAGGTGTATTGTTGAGCCCAGTTACACTGAAGGGAAACATAAATAAACTCTGTACGTCTGTCAGATTCAGAGAAGTCTTTGAGGCTGGAGGCGACACAAACTGATGGGTATGAGATCACAGTGCCAGTTGTTATATGACAAGAATTTAAAAATAAAATCATATCACAAATACCATTTTTCCATTTTTTTTCTTTGTTCTATTTCCACTTCCGTTGACTAGGTGAGCTCATAAAATTGAAATACTAAAGGATGACTCACTTGCGTATTAGACAGAGAAGCAAGGAATTATTTAAGTGCCTTAGGTAAATAACACAGTAAATATACCAGTGAGCATGAATATTCTTCCTTTCGTATGCATGCTGCATTTACATTTATTTCAGCAGAATATTTAAGTATATCATTCTGAGATGCATATTACTCTCAAGCAAAGTGTTTGCAATCTTTACTTTCAACACACAAATGCTTCCAATGCTTTCCCATAAATTAAAGCTAAGGAAAAAAATATTATATTAGATTTAGCCAGTAGAAATGCAAAAAAGATGGTTTTACTCTCTTCAATATTATTGCTGCTTTTGTTCTCTTCTTCTTTAAACTGAGAGGAAAAATAACGTAAAGAAATATTAGACATGATTCACAAAACTTTTATTTTTTTCAGTTTTAAATACATTAATCCAGGTGGTTGAAATCCCCCATCAGGAGAAGAGCCTGTGAGCATGACACCTCTTGCAGCTGAAGCAGGTCACAGGTTCTCCCTGATAAGGTGGCCTGTAGTAGAACCCAACCACTAGATGTCCTTTGCTGGACCGATCCTTGATTTTGACCCATAAGCTCTTAACTTGGACATGACTGTTTCTCAGATGCAACTCTTTGCAATCTATACACTCCCAAAAATAAAGGGCAACTCCCCTTTCCCTCCTACCCTGTCTATCCTTTCTGAAAATTCTGTAGCCCTCAAACGCAGTATTCCAGTCATGTGATTTGTCCCACCGTGTTTCTGTGATAGCAAGTCCAGGGTAGTCAGTTTGCTGTTCACCCTCCTTGCTGCTCTAAGAATCTTGAACTCCACCATTTCATGGTCACTGCAGCCAAGGCTGCCCTTGAGCTTCACATTCCCCACCAGCCCTTCCCTATTGGTTAGAACAAGGTCCAGCATAGCACCTCTCCTTGTTGGCTCCTCTGTCACTTGGAGAAGAAAGTTACTATCAAAACATTCCAGGAATCTCCTCTCTTGCTTATGCCCTGCTGTGTTGTCCCTCCAACAGATATCAGGGTGGCTGAAGTCCCCCCATGAGGGACAGAATTTTTAGTAGGGCCTGTTGTGATAGGACAAGGGGCAGTGGTTTTAAACTGAAATAAGGTAGATTCAGACTAGATATAAGGAAGAAATTTTTTTATGATGAGGGTGATGAAACGCTGGAACAAGTTGCCCAGAGAGGTGGTATGTGCCCCATCCCTGAAAACACTCAAGGTCAGGTTGGACGGGGCCCTGAGCAACCTGAGCTAGTTGAAGATGTCCCTGCTCATTACAGGGGGGTTTGCACTAGATGACCTTTAGAGGTCCCTTCTAACCCAAATTATTCTATGATTCATTGAATGTCTTCAGAAATTTATGTTAGAAACTTTCATTTGTATACTTTAAATACTGCCACCATCCCATTACCAATCTTAAAAGTTCAATCCCCCTTCACCTGTAATTTTCTAAGTATTTGATATAAAACAAGCTTCAAATAGAATAAAATAAAAAGACAAGAAAAAGATATAAAAATTATTTTTCAGTAAAAGGCTTTTAGCAAAAAAAATCAGTGTTGAAACAATTCGAATAGGATTAGTGCGGAAACTTTGAAAACAATCTGCATTAGAAAAATCTAGATCTGATAGCTAAAGATAAATTTAAGGATACAGTTTTCAGATTAACTTAAAGATAATCTACTTATTCTCCCACATAAACCTAAGGTAAACTTTTAAACGAAGTCATTAAAAGCACAACTCGTATACCTTTAATCATTTGCCCCCAAAAGGTTAAGTCTCACAAAATTTTTCTGAAGAAATTCAATGAGATTTGGGACAGTGAACCTGAAGAATAATTTGCTTTCTAACATTGCTTTTGCAACACCAAAGCAGAAAGGTCTTTTCCTGCAGACTGAAAGGTGAAAGCTTTTTTTTGTTTTGTTTTGTTTTGTTTGTTTTTTTTTTTTTTTAATAGGATAGCTAATCTATGTATAATCCTTTTTTGAGATTAAATTCTGGTATTATGTGACAGGATCATGTTTGGAATTAACATAAATCTTTGTATAGGCAAACCAAATAACTACTGTAGTCTTCTGATCCATCTTAATGTTCACACTTATTAACAAAGATTTAGACATAAAGCAACCACTGTCATTCATTTGGTGAGAATTAATTCACCAAAGGCAGCACAAAGCACTGTGGCAGTGGATTGGCACTGCTAAGTTTTTAGGGTACAGTTCAGCTAACTATTTAAAGGTAGACTTCTTGATAAAGCTGCCGTCTTGAAGATAAATTTAATGAAGTTAGGAATAAATATTTAGGGCATGAAATGTATGTACATGTTACAAGCATCTTGATTCAGTTACCTGCAATGTTTAGTAATAGGAAGGCTTTGAAGGTAGGTGATACTCCATTGCATTTTGAAGCCCAGTTTATGAGGACAAACATAGTCTGTACTTTAATGGCTACTTTACGATGGCCTCATTCTTAGTATGTTAGAACTCTCCTCTCAAAAAAAAAGAAAAAAAAAATAGGTTTGTGGGATTGCAGAAATATTATACTGTCATAGAGTATGCTGAACTGTTCAAGTTGATTTCAGGAACCACACAGTCTATTACCAGTTACATGTGAGAAAAGAAACATACATTTCCTAGAGGACGATTTGAAAGTGTAGTTTATCACCAGTTCTGGTAGGCAGTAGTCTGGAATACAAAGTTCTCTTTTACCCTGAGAAAGAAATTTAGGACTGTAAATGAAGACTTCTAAAGACGGGATGGATCAGTAATTAAAATGCTCTTCTCAGAACTCAGAAACATCCTTTTAAGTCCTGCTTTATTATAGACTTCTTGTGATTAGAGATTATCTGAGATTAAAAAAATAAATTATTCTGAATCAGATTATGAGAATTAAAAAAAAAAAAAAAAAAAAGAAAGGGTTTGGTTTGATTCCATATATATTTTTTTTTTTCCATTTGAAGGAAAATACAAATAATCTAATAATTCATTAAGGTGTTCTGCAATATTAACATAAAGGAAACTTTGCCATTTTCTCTCACAAAAATAAATAGCTATCTCTAGTATTCAGTGGACTATATTTAGATCAGTTTATTTGTCAGCTATCTAGTTTGCTGGTCACATCTTTTTCTGCATTAAAACATTGCCCGCAATCACACAGACATTGGTATTTCTGAGTTTATGCCATCATGTATAAGTTGAATTACAAATCTTTAGCTTTTTCAGGCAGGAAATTTGTTAAAGCTTCAAATTATTTAAGTATTTTTTTTTTCATTGCACCATAACACTTTTCCCAGGTGTTGGACTTGCGTTTGTCCTTTCATAAGATTCCTGTTGATGCATTTTTCTAGCCTTTTTAGGATCCTCTCAGTGGCAGCTTTACTCTTCAATGTAATGACTCATAACCTGCAGTTTGACGTAATCTGCAAACTAGATGTCAGTGCATTCTATTGCCTCGTGTAGGTCTTTGATAATGCTGTTAAACACGATGGGTGCCAGGATAGAGCCCTGTGGTGCCCCACCTGATTTGAAGGTCATTAGTATTTTATTTCCATTCCCACTCTGAGTCTAACATTTTGTGTAAACTACATCTGTTTTACTTTTAGCTTTGGCAAATTAAAATATTTTTTCAGGAAAAAATAAATGGGAAAAAACATAGATGTATAAATGCACCAAAAAAAAAAAAAAAAAAAAGTGTTTTTCTTACTTAAATGGGTGAGCTTCCCTCTGTTGTGACATTTTAACCACAGAAACAGATAGCTGAAAATGGTTATGGTAGGCAATGAGATTCTACAAATACAAAATACATACGTAATGTATCTGAATACTTCTGTTTCCTCTCTGGATTCAAATTCCTAACTGTCTTGGGGGAATGGGGGAAGAAACCAATATTTTATGTTTCTTTGCAAATTCTTCTTATTTAGTAAATGCAATCAGCGTTTCTAGGTGATGTTTTCTATGGTTCAAACAGCAGAATAATTGTTAAGTGTGCTTACCCTTATCTATTGAACATGCTTACCCTTCTTTCTAATGTGAATTACAAAGAAAGAAATTGTTTATACTCTTCTGTTTTACAAAATTATGAACATTTCCAGTTAAATATTGTGTGTATGTATTTATGTTTATACATAAATATAAATGTCTGTATTTATTTATACTAAATGTACATCACATAATTTGGTTTGGAGGTCATAATGAGGTGAAATACATTTTTATATTGA
>NW_010143744.1:28582-53545 GCF_000699245.1 Pterocles gutturalis | reverse complement strand
TGCTGTAATTGTAGGTAACTAAATAAAATTCTATTGTGGTGCAGATGTTACCAGGTTTTATGTTTTTATTGTATGCAAATTAAATTCCACAATTCTGGATTAGTATGAACCACAGACTCGGATTTCCTCTGTTTTACCTACATTTATTGCACTGGGAATGCTTTGTGTGCTCATTTACTTATGCTTGTACAGAAATTATGAGAAGGTAAATTTATACTTAGAATTTATGCTGAGACAGCATGCTTCTGAATCCCCAGGCCTTGATATGTAGCCTGGCAGGTAGCAACTGTGTACTTCAGTCAATTCTAAGCACACAGAAAAATCCTCCATCTCCATCCTGTCCCTGCTTTCTGTGGAGAAGATATACAAGTTTGTGGTTCAGATGAGAGCTATGATCTCACCAGGTGCTCCTGGGCCTTATCGGTACATTAATAGATGATGTTTCTTTGATATGTCTTAATGATATGTCATTAAGACATATCAAAGTCTCCAAATCTTTTTTTCTGGATCCCAGATCACTTCACATCTTATTTACCCAGGTCTTGCTAACATAAAATACATGTTACCTGTGACAAGCACTCCTTTCTGCTTCTCCGCCTTTTTGCTTCCACTTGGAAACTTTTGATTGCAAAAAATTTAGTCACAGATATCTAAAAAATGTTTATCTTATAAAAATAAGAATAAAACTAAAAAACTTGAAACATTAAAAAAGATATTTTCACCAAGAAAATCAAAAGCTCTTGAAATAATTTCCTATTATACAGAAATTAATACCATTCTGCTAGTTCTAACCAAAGGTCCATCTAGATCAATCATGGATTGACTAAGAAAGAGTATAAGGACATAAGAAACACAGAATAATGCGTCCCTAAATACTCTTCATAACAGTTTTCAGGTTAAGGGCTTCCTAAACTAAAAGAATCTTTGTGTTTGATGGACTCAGGTGATTTTCTGCTAATTTCCCAGACACTTTTTTTTATGTCTATGTGGAATTTTAATTTTCACAGTACCCAAGGGCTAGAATATTAATGAATTAACTTTGTACTGTATAGACAAATATCACCTTTTGTTTGTTCTGAAACTTCCAGTTGCCAGTTTCCTCCAAAACTTAATTTCATTTCTTGGGAGTGCCATTTTGCTGTAACCATTTTCATCTAATTTTGTCATTCTGAACAACTTTAATCATCTTCTTAACAAAAGAGGGAAAAAAAAAAAAACAACAGGAGAAACTGGTGTTGAAGAGGAAATAAATATTCTAAGGAAAGTTTTTTTTTTGTTGTTTTTTTTTTTTCTGGGGAAAATTTCAGCTGAAACATGATTTTGGCCACTGGTTCAACTATTTTTAGTATGATACTCCTCTCAAGTTTTAAAAAAAGGAAACAGCATGCATGGTCATTATGAATTTTTCCCTTATAGTGCTTTACATCAATAGTAAAGATTAATTCAGAGCAAAAAATTGTAAAATTATGACAATGATGCTACAAATTTTAAAAAATAACTTTTGGTTAAGATATAAGTGAAGACTCCTCTTGATTTCAATTTGAATCAAAGGTTTAGGTAAACTGTTCTGCAACAAAATTTAGAAAACCAAATATGCTTTATAGATATTTAAAGTGCATAATCAGATGTCTGTTATAAAAAAGCACTGTGTATTTTTTTAAAAAAGTTGAAGGCAATATTGTAATTATTGCAACAATCTTTGTCTTCCAGTGAGTCATATATTCAATTAGATAAATATTTTGAATTACAGAGATGTACAAAGATGTCTTGATGACAAAACAACTTTGGTCAAATAATCCTTTAGGTGAAAAATTGAAATGCTCAGGTTTCTGTTCTTGAGGTGTCTGAAAATCCTCTCTATCATAAGAATATTCGCATCAAAATATTTGTCATGATAGAGTTACTAAGAATAGTTATTACAGTTTCAGAAGCAGAGAAGGTAGGCTCCATTTTGACTTATGCTCACTGCATAATGTGACTGGAATAATCTGCATGAAAGTACAAGGGACACCCTGCTCTGCATGGCTACAGTAACAAGCTTCGATTCTGACTCTGTAGGGATATCCTCACTCTTCCATATTTTTTTCAGCCCTATTTGTTCTAGATATGACAATGAAGCCATAAGAAACTGAATCTGTTAGATAAAAGCAGGCATTCCAACCATTATTTATTACCTTAAAGTTATGATGTGTTACTTCTACTGAATAATAATATATTCTTGTTCATTATAAACTACTGGTATTGAAGTATATCATGTGCAGAATGGAACAGTGGGTAGGAAATGTAATTATTTTCTCTTTTCAGATCTTAATTCCTGCTGTTTTGAAACATCATGACCACGTGAACTCCACAGGAATGATATCTTATGTAGAAAATAATTTTGTTAGCTAAGGAATAGTGAACAGACAAAAATCGCTGTTGCACATTAGTTTAGGAGAAAGCATTACTAATCTGAGGACAACACAAGAAAAGTACCAGGTGCTTATCAGCACATTCAATTACACTAACAAAAAATAGCTTATAAATGCAAAGCAAAGAAGGAGTTTATATCACTCAGGCTGTTTTTTCATAGTTACATTTTCATGGTTCTTTACCTGAATTCGATGAGATAGGAGTAAAAGGAAACATCAAGTATCCATAGGCAGACCCCACATATTAAAAATAATGAAATTGCTCTGCATATAGTAGCTTACCCAGCAGATTGTCACAGCATGCTCTCTCATTAGGATGTCTGCTTGAAGCTTAAACTCCCGGCATAAGGTAAAAATGGAATATCCAGGTGATGGAGGCTAGACACAAGTATTTATCATTATACTAAACTGTTTTTCGGAGAACTGTGAAGTTTATAGATCTTTTGTAGTATATATGTACTGACAGTTATTTTAGACTCTTTTCAGACACACTTTTTGAGTCTTCTTTAAACTAACTATTGATTTTCACTCTGTGTTAACAGAAAGCTCTGGTTGGGGGATAGCAGAAAAAAATAGGGAAAGTTGAACATTCGGGAAATTACTCTGATAGCAATTTGTATGCATTTGAGTTAATTTCTAGCCTACTGGGGCAACAGTGACTCTCTGTATCATTTATTTTCTTCTTCCTGGGAAAGCCAATTTCTAAAAATATACAAGAGTTATAGAGTGTGTGGAAAAAAACCAAACTTATTATATAAAAGAATGAAATTGATAGCTATGAGAGAGAGAGGGAAGAAAGGAGAAGGAAGAGGGAGGAAGAAAGAAAGCCAGAAAGCAAGACTAGAAAAGAATGAAAGGACAAATAAAGGAGTCTGGCTTTCTCAAGCTGAAGCCCAAGACATGATAAATGGTACCTTACCTGGAACCCATTTCTTATAGCAAGATGACACTTCTTATTTTAGATACCTCCTACCATTACTGCCAAGAAACTTGTCCTTGTATCCACCAAAAATTAGTTTCTGTGTGCAGCCTGATCCTCACCATAGCAGGTGACAGATATCCTGACAGCAACAGTAGCCTAGAGAACACGTTAAGAACACAATTCAAAAAAAAGGGGGAATTAAAAAACAAACAAAAAAAGAGGAAAGTAGATGAAACATGACAAAGAAAAAACAAACAAACAAAAAGACAAAACATTCATTTTTGCAGAGAATTCAATATATGTCTTTCCAATAGAGTTTTTGTTTGAAAACCCTGTTTGATAAACATTACTCTGTCAAAATGTTACATGAATATACTCTAATTAAGCATTTTAACTTCTTTAAGTTATATGGGAAAATTTTATGGAATACATGAGCAGCTAGCAACATAACTCCTATGTAAGAGAATTTATATTACTAAATCTCTTAGCTGCCAGTTGAGTACTTTATATTTACTGTATGTTTAATTTTTTTTTTTTTTTAGTTTGGTTTGTACAAAAGCTCCAACCCATAAAAAGAATTAAACTGTCCCTTGCAAATAAACATCTACCTGACTGTTGTGTTCTGAAGTAAATTTATATTGTTATTCCCCAGCTGAGCAATGTAAGCACAGATGAATCCTATTCAAAACAAACCCAAAATAACTTCTACACATATTCATTTGCTTTATAAATTGATTCCATGGGCTCAGTTTTGCCTTAAACAGTAATCAGGTGATGTTTATCATGTTGTAGAGGAATGGGAAGTACCTCTGTAGGTAACTGTATTTAAAAAGTTGCTCTATCAGCAGATGCTTGTAATGGAAGCCATCAAAGTTTTGGGCAAGGTAAATGGATTTATTTTCCTCTGAGACTTTGTAATTTCTTTTGCTTTGAATGGTGTAATAGATGATATTTGTTCTAATTGTTAGTTCACAATAAATATGTGTTCTGTTCTTTTTAAAGGATATGGTTGGGTACCAGAGAAGAAGTTTCCCTGTTTGTCTATGCTGGATCGTTTTGGAGAGATCTGGTTGGAATCCTCTGAAACAGAGCCAAGGGATGAACTAACAGTTAAATAGAATGGCTGACTGGAACTCCGTACCTATACTCATTGTCAGTTTCTCGTTCCTCAGTACAAGAGAGACATGCACATGCTGCAGAGTCCAGCAAGGGGCCACCGAAATGATGAAGGGACTGGAGTACCGCTCCTATGAGAAAAGCCTGAGAGACCTGGGACTGTTTAGCTTGGAAAAGAGAAGGTTTGGGGGATCTTCTCAATGTGGCCAAGAAGGTAAATAACATCCTGGCTTGTATCAGAAATAGTGTGACCAGCAGGACTAGAGAAGTGATTGTGCCCCTGTACTGGACACTGGTGAGGCTGCACCTTGAATACTGTGTTCAGAATTGGGCCCCTCACTACAAAAAAGACGTTGAGGTGCTGGAGCAGGTCCAGAGAAGGGCAACAAACCTGGTGAAGGTTCTAGAGCACAAGTCTTATGAGGAGCAGCTGAGGAAACTAGGGTTGTTTAGCCCGGAGAAAAGGAGGCTGAGGGGAGACCTTATTGCTCTCTAAACTACCTGAAAGAAGGTTGTAGCAAGGTGGGTGTTGGTCTCTTTTACCAGGTAACATGTGATAGGACAAGAGAAAAACAGCCTCAGGTTGCACCAGGGGAGGTTTAGATTAGATATCAGGAAAAGTTTCTTCACCAGAAGGGTTATCAAGCATTGGAACAGGCTGCCCAGGGAAGTGTTTGAGTTACCATCCCTGAAGGTATTTAAAAGATGTGTAGAAGGGGCACTGAGGTACATGGCTTAACAGTGGACTTGGCAAGTGTTAGGTTTACATTTAAACTTGATCTTAAGGGTTTTTTCTGAGCTAAATGATTTTATAATTATATAACAATGCCTATAAACACCTGAGAGGAGGCTTCAAAGAGGACAGAGCCAGGATCTTTTCAGTGGTGCCCGGTGACAGGACCAGAGGCAATCGGCAAAAGTCTGAAAAACAGGAGGTTCCACATGAACATCAGGAAACACTTTTTCACTGTGAAGGTGACTGAGTACAGACACAGGTTTCCCAGAGAAGTTGTGGAGTCTCATCCTGTGGAGCTATTTAAAAGTTTTCTGGATGTGGTCCTGGGCAACTAGCTATAGGCAGCCCTGCTTCAGCTGAAGCATTGACTAAAATGAAGTCGAGAGGTCACAGAACCATAGAATCATAAAATGACTTGGGTTGGAAGGGACCTTACAGATTATCTAGTTCCAACCCCCCTGCCATGGTCAGGGACACCTTCCACTAGACCAGCTTACTCAAAGCCTACATCCAGCCTGGCCTTGAACCTCCAGGAATGGGGCATCCACAACTTCTCTTGACAACTTGTTCCAGTGTCTAACCACCCTCACAGTAAAAATAAAAAAAGAAAAGTCTTCCTAATATCTAATCTAAATCTACCCTCTTTCAACTTAAAACCCTTACCCCTTGTCCTATCACTACACTCCCTGATAGAGTGCCTCCCCATCTCTCCTGTAGGCCCCCTTCAGGTACTGGAAGGCTGCTATAATGTCCCCCCAGAGCCTTCTCCAGGTTAAACAACCCCAAATCTCTCAGCCTGTCCTCTTATGGGAGGTGCTCCAGCCCTCTGAACATTTTTGTGGCCTTCCTCAAAAATTATAACTAATTATTAACTGTGATTCTTTTCAGTAGTCAATTGCAGCTATAGCAGTCACAACCTCATAGAACCATTGAGGTTGGAAGGGACCAGGTCTACTGGAGGCTGATGGGGTTCATCTGTCAGGGAAGGGGAAGACAATCTTCAGGCATAGGCTTGCCAAGCTGGTGAAGAGGGCTTTAAACTAAAGTTGCTGAGAAGAGAAGAGAATGGAAACTGAGAGCAGAGAAGAAATAGAATCAACAATAATAGTTAAAAATAGTGGAAACCCACTACTACCTTCCTTTTTCACTCTAATATTGGATATGTTGCCTTTGTCATCATTCAGCAGATATTTCTACCAGCGATAAAGCAGGACCAAACAGTTTCAGATTCTGTGCTGTACTCGTCTGTTTTTGCCCCAGCTTTACCTCCTAATCTGTCTTGTAAATACAGTTGTGGGTTTTCAGATTGTATATAACAGGAATTATTTTCCTGTACACTCCTAGACACAGATACACAGTTCAATAGTGTAAGTCTGGCCACAGAGACTTTTAACTAATATTTATTTGTTATTATTTTTCTGGTTTTGCCTTTTTTTTCTTTTTTCTGCCAGAAAAATAACTTTCAAAACTTTAGCCCAGCCCTGATAGAAATACCCATAAAACTGTTTAATGTTAACATGTATGATCTCTGCATAATCTCTGTGCTACGTTTTATAATAGTATTAGTGCTTTTGTCTAGAGGATAGCTTCTGAAAAAGGATGTCACATACACTTAACACACTCTGATAAAATACCATGAACACATCTAGTACCAGGGCTTGCTGAGGTAAATAAGGATTTTATACTAGACTGTGTAAACTAACTTGCTTTTTTGTCAATACCATTTCATACAAAAAGAAAAAAAACCTTAAAGTAAGTAATAAAGCTGACCTAATTTTGATGCAAGAAAATCTATCACAAAGATTTATAGTGCTGCTATGTTCCAATCAGCTCAGGAGTTAGCAATTTATAATCTTTTGATCCACTGAAACCAGTCTGGCAGAGATCAAAACAACTAAACAAGAACTGTAGGGTACAAAAATACTCCTTGTAGGAATTAATATAATAAAGAGGATACATGCTAGAGCTTTATTAAATATTGTAATAAAATCTTTGGAAAGATGGGAGACAATTCCCAAGGCTACCAGAATCTGCTATAGTAGAAAACAAAAGAAAACAAATATTGATTTATGTTTCAAGCTCAAAACTTTTGCATTTACAAAAAGGAAAAAATAGGTGAAGATCTGGATTTTCATAAACAGGTACCTTGAGGATCATAGTTAGGTTATAGTAGTTTTTATAGTAGCACAACTTATTAATTCTTAAGCTATTCATAATGTATAGTAAGGATCTATAGCTGCATTTCTGAGGGTACATCTGCATTGCATGCAAATGGCATATGTCTGCACTGCTCACAGCCTCTCTAGATTAGGCTGACTGCATGTTACTACTTGAGATGCTGT
This sequence comes from Pterocles gutturalis, assembly GCF_000699245.1. Lineage (NCBI taxonomy): Eukaryota > Metazoa > Chordata > Aves > Pterocliformes > Pteroclidae > Pterocles > Pterocles gutturalis. The sequence goes on along the minus strand of NW_010143744.1, from coordinate 46,018 downwards.
GTATTGTCCCTGCTTAAAAAAAAAAAAAAAATCCTTATTTTTGTGTGATGTGTTTGTTTGAAATGCTCAAAATGAGGGAAAGTCATTGAAAGCTTCACGGTGCTTGCAGGAAAACAGGAAAATACATTGTGTCATAAAGGATATTTGAACACACCAGGAATGTTTCAACACCGCTTGAGCACTGAGAAATCTGGAAGGAGCCAAACTAGTTGAACTCTTATTCATACTGCTTAATGGATGCTATCACTGGAGTAAACTGTTACTCAAAACACATGCAGGAAACAGTTGAGTAGCCCAGAGACTATATTTATGCAACTAAGAGACCAGAATCTGTGAGTGAACAAGAGCAGTTTAACTATACCTCAAAGAGAACCTCACATTGGGTAATTCCTGCCAGTGTCAAAGGGAACAGCTGGGAAGCAGGGTCTACACCCATCTTAGAAAGTTAAACAGTTCTATGGAATGTTCTTGGAGAGAATGACATGTCTACATTATCAGCTTCTCCAAAACAAGTGGCCACACATGGTATCTTTCCAATAGGCTTATTGAAAACTTCCTTAAGTCCACACAGAGAAAGGTTTTATGGTATTTGGTTTAGGTTGAATGTATATGTAATTTCCTAGTAGATATCTTTTTATTTGATTACCAAAGTATCATTTTGTTGTACAAGATATATGAGAGTATAACTGTTATTCATGGTTTTGAAGAGTTCACATGTTAAGATCGTGTGATCACACCTCAGGACAAAAATGGATATATTTTGGATGTCATTAATTTCTACCTAAAGCAGATTGGGATTGTACTCTGTTGATGACTATTTCTCTCTTACAGTTACCAAAGAATCCAGACATTTAGCTCAACCCCTGGGTTAGATGTCCATCTACCAGTCATCTATTTCTTAGGGGAAATCTCTCTTATTTCCTGCATTTTAATATGAACTTAAATCACATGAAGCCTTTGTTCAATGCAATTAACTGTAGGCATTTAAATGAGATGTAAAAGTTAGGCATCTTTTCATTTTGTCTTCTCTCTACATTAGAAAATAAAAAAACAAGATAAACCTCTTAAGATCTTTCCACTGAACACAGAAGACACTTAAGAGTGACAAGGTTCCTAATTTAGTTACTTCTTTGAGTATCTAAAATTTGCCAGCATAAATTCAAGGGTTATAGTGGGGACTTCAGAAGAGCTTATTTGCAACTCAGTTGCTTAAGTCCTTTAAAAATATACCCAACATGTCTCTGGATGGGATTTATCTGGCCAGATGAAGAAATATATTCTCTAGTCCCACTAGAAAGTCCCACTAGAACTAATCACCCTTTTTTCCTTTTAGAGATACTTTTGTAGTAAAACTCACATTATTGTGAAGTAATGTGCAGCATAAATCAGACTAAATATATTCTAAAAATGCATTTAGTTCCTAAAAAATACAGAAGGAGTCAAGGAAACCAGCTTGGGTGTATGTACCTACAGTTAGTCAGATATAACCCAACCTTATGCCCAAGTTTTTTTTTCTTCCTTGGTAGCCATGTGACAAAGAAGAACCTCAAATAACAATCTTTGCCAGTGTAAAGCTACATATTTCACCCAGGTTGTTCTTAAGAAGCTGTCCCCTCAAACTGAACATTTTTTTTTTTTTCACGAGGGTTTTTAACTCCTACAATTCTCCTCATTTGCTGAGGTCTATGACCAGCTGACACTGCCCTTATTTAACCCAGTAATTAAGATTTTTATTTTATGGTTCAGAATGATAAAATTTAAAAATTAAATCTTACACTTTATTCTGATATCAAGCTGTTGTAGCTACTAAAAAAGTATAATTAAGGAATAAATTCCCTCAACTTGATGCATAATCACTATAACTATTTGTATACGGTATAATTTTGAGCATTAGTCCATTATTCAACAAAGAAAAATAAACATGGGTCTTTTAAAAATGTTGGTATTCACTGTATCAAACACTTCTGCAATTATCTGCCCATTGAAATGGTAGTTTATAGATTAATTATTCTTTAAGATGATAACATAAATCTCATTTAGGATAACAAATTTTTTATAAACCAGAAAGGAAACAATTATAACAAAATTCTTCACAAAAGATAGTTGTGATTTATCCTGGGTGGCAATTTAGAAAATGTTTTATTTCCAGATTAGTCTGTTTTTAATAAGGCAACTAATACTACACGACACGTATCAACTCAGCAGTCTCTCCCAGATGTATGTTAAAACATACATATATTTCTGTTTGATTACAATTTACATCACTATCTACATAAGAAACAATTTGCCTCTGGGAGTAAATACCACCTACAGATACAGACCTTGTACTGGAAGGTACAATAACATTCATCATTTTGAAGCACAAAGCCTCAGGTTTCCTGATGCTCTGGATTTTATTCAACTTTACGTTGTATTCAGTGCAAATGAAAGATTTCATTATTTTGAGTGCAAAATGCAGTAGCATGTGTTTTCCTTCTCAAATAAAGCTTTCTGTGTAAGCTATCTGATGCCTTAATGAACTTAGGACAGTCTGAAAGTAGGCATTTTTCCTGTTGTTCTGATACAGTAAAAAAAGACACCTGTCTATGGTGCACATGGCTTCAGATATGACCCTCCTCCTTTTGACTGTGTTGGCTGCATTCACCACATCCATCCATCTAGAACTTAGGCAATTACCAACTGTTTCAGTTAGCTTGAATCAGCACAGAATACTGACATTTTTAAAAAATGATAGTATCAATGATAATATGAGGGCAAAATATTTTTAGGTTGCATAAGGAGAAAAAATTGGGTTTTCTTCTGTCATCAGATAGTATCTAGATTACTTTGACATACAATTTAAAAGTCATAATACCATGTTCCTACGATGCAAGCCATTCGTTTAATTGAATTTTTACTTCTCATAGGGATCTGAAGTGAAATATAAAATTTTGGACACCGTATACGAACATGTCTCATAAAAAAGCTGAGTGAGAGGATGTAGGGTCAAGCCTGAGGAAAGAGAGAAATGGGATAAGGGAACTACTTAGGTCAGCATGTTCTAAGAGAGGAAGGAGGTACATTTCTCATCCTTCAAAGCAGATTTGAATACAGAATCTAAAAGATTACCTGTCTTTTACTGTGATTCTATAATCCAGTTCTGAGCTAGGTGTAACTAACTATGGGTTATATTATTTCTGTGGATGTGATGAATATACTTCATGATGAATACACTTCCTAGTGAACCATTCTGCTAAAATATGTTTGGAGGTCATTAGATTGGGAAAGTATGTCTTGCAAACAGATGGACCAGAATGATATCTGGTGCAGATAGGTGATGCATAGGATGGAGGAGTTCCTTCTGGGTGTTCAGCCTTCTTGAACTCATAGCTCTGGGAACCACAAACTGTCACAGGTAGAAGAGCTTTCCTTTACTTCTTGTTGCAAGAGGTTTTATTAAGCCTGCAATGGGCTATGGTCCTAACAGACCTGCAATTCGTCAAAGGATAAATAGCTCTCATATCTGGAACTTGGACTGTAATTATAATTCGATCACTACACTGAGAAAACTTGGATGCAGACCAATGGCATTTACTGTGCTAAATTCAGCTATTGGAGAAGACAATTTCTGAGGAGCTTATTATGAGACAATAAGAAAGCATGGTACATGGAGAATATGTGCAGTTTGTGGAGGACCTGTGCCTGTGGCAGGGGAAGAGTGAATTATTTGTGCACAGATGTATCATCAAACACCTGTGGAATGCAGCAACTATTTGGAGACCATAAGAGGGATGCTAGATTTGAAAGGAAGCAGGAGGATTCGCTTGAAATAATTCAGAGAACTAGATGATTAAAAAAACCCCACAACTAGTTGAAATATATTTCAAAATATCTGAAGTTATGACACAAGATTTTATATTCACTTGTCATGCTGTTTGCATTTATTTGTCTGCTCTTATAAATATTTTCACTGTATACGTATTCTTATTTTAAAAAATAATGGGAAGAAATCATTGTCGTCTCAGGAAGAAAACAGATGAAAAACATAACACATGTTCATTTAGGGCTCAAATGTATACAGGAAATATACAGTTAAATGATGACTTAATAGTTTTGCAATATCTGCTTTTGTCCACTTTATTGACCAGGCAGTTAATCAAACTGAGGAATATCTCCATATCCTTTATAGGCTACTGAGTGCACTGGGACAGTCTTGAGCCCAGCATTTACAGAGTTTAAGGTGACCTAATATATTTTAAGATGAGGTCAGAACGATATGTGTCCTGTAATTTGGTACTTCCCTTTATTTATAAGATTTTCAGGTGGTGGGTTTTTTTTTTTTTTGCATCAAATTAGGTAATGCTGAATTAATGAGTTCAGGATAGAACTTATCCAAATTGTATCCCTAACACATACATTATAGAGGTTGTAGGTCCAAAACATCACCATTTTCACTCCACAGACCCATTCCTGTTGTGCCTCTCTACAGGCTAACATTGATCAAGCTTCTGCTACTGTTTACAATGTTCTACCATTCATAATAGCTGTAATGCACTATTCCCCTTTGCCTTCACTTCTTGTTCAGAGGAGATCTGTAAAGAGAACTTTGAGAAGTTTCTGAAAGTACATAATTCCAGGCAGATATTATAGAGCTGAGTTGAATTCTAAACTAAGGATTTTATCATTTACTTTCTATTCATATTAAACTATTTTTCTTTCAGATACACCTTGAAGAAAAAGACTTGCTGTGTACAATATATTATTCCTATTGAGCAATACCATCAACTTACACATCAACTGAACAAAATCTTCACTTTTATCTCAGAAAGATTTCATTTTGTCTGATATACTAGTTGTAAAAAACACTCTCTTTAAATCTAGTTACCGAAATTTAATTGTCTTTTAAAAGGATGATAATAGGAACATAAAGTCTGCTATGAGCACAGTACTCATACCATGACTATTAGATCACTACTGGTTAATGACCTGATTCGTGTTTATTGTGTGCATCTTGCATCTCCTTCTTTTGTCAGCTTCATTCATTTTACTAAAGATTCTTGCTGCTCTTCTTAAAAGTGTATAGGGCAGAGGGTGCATCTGTTCATGATGTCTTGTTGACAATATCCAAGATGAAAACCAAATGAACAAGCACCTGAGGACAAATTCCAAGGCAAATGAAAGGCATCTGAGAATGACCTGGGTTCATCAGGTCTAAACAAATGACAAAAGGAAGATAAAAGGTATTTCCAAATAATAAACTCTTGTTTTCCAGTCAATTATTCCTATCCATATACAAATAATCTAGTTCATTCTAGGGATGGGAATTTATTTTTTAAACAAAAAAAATCTAAAGAGGATCATTGCCTGATCCTTACCAGGCATTTGTTAAATTATAATGAATTATTTTCTGTCTGCCAGTCATAGTTGTTTCTTTTCTCCTTTTCTGGAGAATGATAATATTAATTTTGTAACAGTGGTGGAGTTCCCATTGTCTGCCTTGCTACATGTCATCAATGTCAGAAATATTGAGTGTGCTCTTTTTTTTCTCTTGTAAAAATTCTACAATACTTGTCTAGAATGATATGATATAGTACTCCATTTTTAAATAGTTAAGTTAGTCATACTGAGTCCTACATCCATCAAAGTGAATTTACCTTAAACAAGTTATTTTTCCTAATGTGCATAACCAGGTCAGGTATATTTCACAGTGTAGGGCCAATTCCTAACTTAAATATTCTGGTACCACTCCAGTTGATATAATTGAGAGTGGCATACGCATGTCATTCAGTATGGCAGAAATTTCCTTATGTTTTAAATCGGCAGTTGGGCGAGCAAAAATGTTAATGTCTTGTGATATGTTCAGACAAGCACATTCAATAGAAAATATCTGCCTTTTTTTTTTTTTTTTTTTTTTTTTTTTAAAGAGCTGTCATTTTTATTTGCTGCTATGGAATTATTATTTAACTTGATTCCCTGGTAGTTCATTCTTCCTCACTTCTTTAGAGGCTAACTTCATACATCACAATTTATAGAAATGTTGCATTTCTTGTAACACAAGTACTAAATGATGCTTTTCAAATTATAGTAATAGATTGTATCTACTAATGTGCTTTATTTCTTGTTAGCAGAATGGAAATGAGAATAGAGAGAATTGCATGACTGATTTCTTTGCTTTCCAAAACTCATTATGTGAGCTAATGTACATATGAAAATACCCTATTTAAGTTATTCTGAGATATTTTTGTTATGCATCTAAACTAGATGTAATGTTTTGGATATCAGTAGATGCAAAGTATCAACTTAATTTATCTTCAGATCCCAAAAAGCATGAAAGCAATTATTAGGCAGAGAACAGATTTACAGACTTATTCATTATTCAAAGTATATACTCTTCTTCCATAGGTTAACATTTACAGTGTAAGGGAAGACCAGAGGCTTTAATTCAAAACCATGTTTTGCTCAAACTGTAATGAAGACAATCTTTCTGCTTTTGTTCCTTTCAATGTTTTCTGTACCACTACAATATTTTTTCATAGTCTGTTACTGAAAAATAAAAAAGCTCTAAGACACAGAAACTAACACTAGTGGGCAGTCTTAATCCATGGTACTTCTGAGAACAATTATTCTGCAAAAAAATAGGTGCAAAAAGTCCTCCTAGGGCTAAGAGAGAATTAATATCACAGCAAAAAATGGCTGTAGGCAGTTACTGAACAGCTAGCTATACATTGTTAAGTGTTAAAACCCAGGAATCTCTGTAAGTGAGATGATAGTTTGTCTATCACTGTCTTCATAATAGTTCATTATACAAATGTCAATGAGAATATTTTTCATTCCTGTTTCAGATGCTATTATGTACCTTTATTAGAGAAACACTTAAATGTTGAAAGGAGGGAACAACTGGATAACTTTTGAGACACTGAATGAGTGAGAGAAAAGACATTATAACCAGTTATGCCAGAACTTTTCTTTCCACTTGCTGATATACTTACTTGGAGTAAGGTAAAGGATGATTCAGTGGCCTTGTGGAACACAAGACTGATATTTGAGCCTGACAGTGATACCTTCTCCATTCTTAATTATTTTTAAAGCTTTTACAAGTGTTCATCAGTCAGTTCTCCTCTGTAACTGTAATATTGCTGTTTGTCATTTACAGGATGTTTGTGTATTTCAGGAAGATTCTTCTCAATGCAATAAGCGTAGTAAATAGGATCATATTTACCTTGTGTACACCATCCTGGAAGCCCAAGAACTATTAGGTTGTAATGGTAAGCAGTAATGCAGATATTTGTAGTTATTCATGGTATTCATCTAATATAGATGGAAAGTTGAAAAAGCTAACACTCTAAGCTAAGAGCTAAGGTAAGTGTGAGAACTACATAGGATGTGCATGACATTAGTATACAGGCAGAAGAGGAGTTCTAGTAGTATTAAGAGAAGAAAATGTCTCTATTCCTTCTCATAAATGGTAGCTGATTTAATCTTTATATAAATTAATGTTGAAATTTAGTCCAAATGGAGTTCTTCATATTTCATTAATACTTTTGATTATAACTGTCTTTATGAGCTCCACCTTTTATTCTGAGTTCCTTGTTAGCTGGAGACTGACAAATCATCCTGGAAAAAAAGTAGTCAAATCTTAATTCAATAGTCCACTGGCAACAGGATGAGTTTATGCCAGGCTATATGGCATTTGAGAGGAGTGCTAGTAATGACAGACCAGTCAGAGCCCATTGAAAATATTAATCTACAAACCAGCAAACTCCAAATAAGACCAATGAATTAGCTGTGTAAAAGAGAAGTTAAGGAAAGAAGTGGGTCTGGAAACCACACTGATAGGAAAGATTTGAAAGATGGTCTCTTCGTAAGGAGGAGAGCGGATGGTGACCCATAATTGACTTACATGAGATGGGTTGTGCTGACAGAGTGGTTCTGTGCTTCAAAAAAGGGATATGCTGCTGATACAAGCAAGGCTCCTACTAGAGTCTTGCCCATCCTTCTCCTTGCCTGACCACACACTACATCATTTCCATTTACCAGTCTGGCAAGCTAATCCAACAAGTGAAACAGAAAATAATTTTCTGACAAGCTAGTGAGTTAAATCAACTTGCTATGTGGTCAAGTAAATGCCAGCTCCAGCAAAAAAAAAAAAAAAAAAAAAAAAAAAGGAGGAGGGGAGGGGAACAAGATATCAACGAATGCAGAAGGGTAAGAAGAAAGAGAGACATGGAGCTTCTTCCTTTGCAGTAGCAGAGAATTGATTCAAGCATCTTGATAAAAGCAGTCTTATGAGAGCAAGGGCAAGAAACGTAGTAGGACTCCACTTTCCATTCTAATGTCCATACAAAGACCTTGAATATTCACAGTTTAAAAGTTAAGAGATGTAGCTATAGAATTCCCTCACTGTATTTGTGTTTCTCGCCTTCATAGGATGTTAAGTTTCCTTAAGGACTTCAACCAGTAACTAGAGCTTGCCATGCTTGGAGTAGTCTCAGAAAAACAAAAACAAAAACAAAAACAAAAACAAATGAATGAACAAAAAAAGAGAAACATAGCTACTTTGGGAGTCTGGAAGTTTGCTATCAGGTATACATAACAAAACTGAACTGTACTGCTGAGAAACCCATCTCTTTGGTGTTCTAATCAAAAAGAAGGCTTATATCACATAATAAAGAACAGTAAGACCAGAGATTGAAAAAAGGCTGTTTTCCTTCTGTTTACTACATTTCACAAAATTAGTAAGGCATCTGTTATATGAAATGCCAGTCTTTGAAATGTCCTCTCAAAGTAAATTACTATTGGACAAGTCTTGTGACCCCCTCAGTCAGAACTGTAACTTTAGAAATTTATAACAAATAATTATGGTATACTTATATTGAGTAAGAAATTTGCTGAAGACAGAGTAACCCCACTAACATTTCTATGGCAGTAAACCTTGCTGTAACCACGCGCATCACACCATAAAGCAGGGACAATAGTGGAAACATGGTTTGTGGACTCCAAAAGTGATACATATCCACCAAGACAGAAATCCCAACAAAGAGGGAAGTATCATGTCATGGTCTTCTTTCATTACTGTACTGTAGAAGTTTCTGACGCTATTGGAAAGGCTGCCTCAGACACTGCTTGTAGATTTGGCAGGGGAATCTCATTTCTATCCCTGAAGTACACTGAAATTCAGCTTTTATCTGACATCTTGTTTAGACTTATGAGATTGTATCTTCCTTTAACAAATAATTTTATTTATTCTGAATAACTGTTAGGATAAGTCTCAGATTTGTTTCTTCCACTGGGTTTGTCAGTACAAGAGTCCAGTGAAGGGCCACTGAGATGATCAAGGGAACTGGAGCATCTCACATATGAGGTAAGGCTGAGAGAGCTGGGACTGTTTAGCCTGGAGAAGAGAAGGCTTAAGGTGATGTCATGCAGGTGCATAAATATCTGATGGGAGGATATGAAGATGACAGAGCCAGACTCTTTTCAGTGGTGCCCAGTGCCAGGACCAGAGACAATGGTGACAAACTGAAACAGAGGAGGCTCTGTCTGAGCATCAGGAAAGTTTTTTGTTGTGAGAGTGACTGAGCACCAGCGCAGGTTACTTAGGGAGGTTGTGGATTCTCCATACTTGGAGATCTCAAAAAGCTGCCTGGACATTGTCCTGGGCAACCAGCTCTAGGTGGCCCTGCTTGAGCAGGAGGGCTGAAGAAGATGACCTTTAGAGATCCCTTCCAAACTCAACCACTGTGTGATTCTTTGATTCTCATAATTATTGAACTACAACTGTATAGCAGGGGTACGGTATCTAATTAATGTGTTTTGCAAAAGGAATGATGTTGAAAGAAGTCACTACTGCTACTAATGAGTGACATATGTTACAGAGGAGACCTTGAATGAAGGTTAATACTGTAACTGAACATGCAGGCATAGTGGCATAAAAGTTATAATTAAGAGGAATCATAGAATCATAAAGGTTGGAAAAAGACCTCAAGGATCATCAAGTCTAACTGTCAACCCAACACCACCTAACTCACTAAACCATGTCCCTAAGCACCACATCTACACGTTCCTTGAACACCTCCAGTGATGGTGACTCCACCACTTCCCTGGGGAGTCTATTCCAATGCCTGATCACTCTCTCAGTGAATAAATTTTTTTCTAATATCTAGCCTAAACCTCCCCTGGTGCAACTTGAGGTCATGTCCTCTTGTCCTATCACTTGTTACTTTAGAGAAGAGGCCAGCACCCACCTCACTACAACCTCCTTCAGGTAGTTGTAGAGAGTGATAAGGTCTCCTCTCAGCCTCCTCTTCTCTAGACTAAACAACCCCAGCTCCCTCAGCGGCTCCTCGTAAGAGCTGTGCTCCAAACCCTTCACCAGCTTCGTTGCCCTTCTCTGGACCTGCTCCAGCACCTCAATGTCCTTCTTGTGGTGAGGGCCCCAAAACTGAACACAGTATGTGAGGTGCGGCCTCACCAGTGCCGAGTACAGGGGCACAATCACTTCCCTAGTCCTGCTGGCCACAATATTGTTGATGCCTTCTTGGCCACCTGGACACACTGCTGGCTCATGTTCATCTGGCTGTTGACTAACCCCCCTAGGTCCCTCTCTGCTGGGCAGCTTTCCAGCCGCTCTCCCCTGAGCCTGTAGCATTGCAGGGGGTTGTTGTGACCAAAGTGCAGGTTTACTGCAATTATTACTGCCATTGTTGGAGACAAGGATAATCCCATTGTATCCTTTTAACTTTAAAAAAAATGTTACACTAAAAAATTATTTTCACATGGGTATTTTGTTTACCTCCTTGTATCTGGAACGTTGTCTTGATTAACATCAGAAATAGTATAATAAAAATACAAATTTTCTGTTCTGTTTTATACCAAGGGAATTTGGACTGGTATAAAATAGATTACATTATATAAATGAACTGCTGTGCAAATAATCCTTCCTAATTAAATTTGTAACTATAAACTATAATTGTTTAAACAAATACATCTACCTTACTTATTATTGAGTGTTGAATATGAAATAACACTGATAAATATTCACATGTAACAAATATTTGAAAATTTTACAAGTTGATACACTGTAGAAGTTTTCGGATTTTCAGCTAGTTTTTTCATAGAGGAGAAATTTCTTTGACGTTCATATCGAAAGGCCTTGCTGAAGTCTTATTTATACTATATTATTTGGAGGAAGGCAATTGGTTAGATTAAAATTAGATAGATAAACCAACAGTTAAATCTCTGTGAAGACCTATTAATTTCTCTCTTACAGTATCACCTGAAACAGTGGAACCTTATTGAATAAATATTAAAAGGTTATTCTATATGATGGAATAAAGCTAGAATTGACACATTCTGCATTGTTTCTAATTTCAATTTATTTTGCAGTAACCTGAAATTCCAATTTCTTTCATAGTAAATAAGTAGACAAGCAGATAACACATTAATTAACATATTCCCATGTTGATTTTTGACTAATGCAATCTTTTTATAGGCTGCTTCTCCATTTACTTTCTGGGATGTTTCTTAGTTACATGGGATCCTGTAGGGCTGACTGCTGAAATTGTTTGGCTGTGCAGAAATCCACATCAAACTTTAAAAAATAACCATCTGAATTCCCTTTTTCTTGCAAACAAGGGAATTAAAAGATGAGAACTTGTACCCAGCTAGGTCCCAAAACAGCATGCACGAACTCAGAATCATTGTAGTTACAGCAGACTAGACACTCCGATATTGAGAATTAAATATGTCTCTAAGCTAAACACCGTTGTCTGCCTATCTTGGTACAGATTTTTAGAATTCTGGCTTCCAGGAAGCTCTATCGGAAGTCAGGAAAAATTAACTTCCTTTCAGTTGGTTCAGGTTTGACACCCCAGTCCATGAAAGATTGCAGTTTTAACTAGTTATTAGAAAAGGTCTGCCTGCTGCAAATCTGTACCAGTAGCTCCAATTGCTTTTAACACTGATTGACTTTTCAGGGAAACTTTTCCTGAGAGAAACAAGGCCTTTGCATTGTGAATACTACCTTGTCTATTAGAAAGTTCTTCACTACCACTGGTACTAGTGCCATGCAGTTGCATTCTGAACCCACTATCAATGGCCAAGAAATAGTAACAAATAACTGTATATTATATGTAATCAATATTTACACATATTAAAAAAACAGGATTATTTTTAATATTATAAACACTTTTAATTTGTCATGTTCTTTTGCAATTTGTTTTGTTGAAAAAACTTAGTTTCAGTAGAAAGGATTGTTTTTCAGCATTTCATTTCATTTTGTTTCACTTGCTGCTGGATGTGTCACAATATCCTTAATCTATATTAGTTTCTAATATAGTTTTCTAAGTTTGTATCCCTTTAGAATACAGTTCATTTAGACCTTGCAATGTAACATGCAGAAGTTTCAGTCCACATTACAGTCACGTTTCAGAGTTTTACGTGGCTTTTTTTGGTTTTTGTGTTGTTAATACTTTTTAGTATTTTGAAAGGTTATTGATAATTTTACCCATTTTTGTTTTGCATCATTAGTTTCAGTTAATATCAATGTACAGTTCAACCAACTCACTTTGTAGAATTCGAACAAAAAAATTGGAGTAAAATGATTTGTCAACATCTGTTATGACAGAGAAGCAAAGTAATTTTAGAAGATTATATATATGTCTGTCTGAACCTGAGGTAAAACACTATGCAAATAAGGGAGGTAACAAGAGTGTTCTTAAACTTGTAAAAAATATTAATCTCTACTGATATTAGCTGCTTCTGTTAGCACAAATAGAAATGAAAGTTTTGTATTAATCAGCTTATCTTTCAGACACCATGCATTTTTACAATGTATTATTTTGGCTGTTTGGCCAGTTTTTCTCACTATCTAAAATGCTGTATTAGTTATTGGTTTTGTTTTAAACTGAGCTTTGCAATAGATGTACGAATTGTTAGTTTCACATGAAGGAAACAAGGAGAGACAGCTACAAAAACAAGTTCAGAAAATTCTGAGTGTAAATCTTGCTCCTGTTAGAATAAAATTAAATTTTATCCTTTTGATTTTTATATTTCAATTTTAATTCAAAGTCATTATATTCTGGGTGTTTGCCATTGCACTGATATCATAGTACATTGTATTATTGAGAAAATTATCACCCTCCCTCTAAAATTAAAACAAAACACTAAAAATCCCCCAAAATAAATTGGTGAAGTATTTTGCATAAGTATCAAGAACAATAATCAAATCAAACCCTAACATTTAATGTAGGCTTTGTTCCCCAAAACAAATCAACACATCAACAGATTTTCATTGCCTTGATTATTACTGAACTCAAGGATGGTGTAGAATTGACTTGTATATATATGAGCACAGGCATTGATTTATTTAACTAATATCCACACTGAATGTAAAGAGTCCAGATAAGGCATTGGATCTTTTTGACCTTTTTGGATATTATAGTCTTGTTGGCATTAAAAAAAAACAAAAACAAAACAAAAAACAACAACAACAAGAAACCCAAAAACAAAAACCAAAAAACCCAGTCTTCATCAGTAAAGAATCCCAGTTGATTTACAGAACAATTTCTGTATAAGGAATCACACTTTGTCATTACACTGCCATTTACATTTTTTTTTTTCCATGAGACAGATTAGGCTCTGTCCTGTGAAGGTTATTTAGATATATTTCTTATTTTTTCCTTTAAGATGCAAGTCTTTCCTTTAAGAGAATAGTCCTCAGTGCAGACAAAGGGTTTAAGAATTTGTTATCCATTACTGAAAATAAAGACTAACTTGTTTCTTTAAGGAAATTGATTACCTAATCAGTCAGATTAGAAATTCATTAGTATGAAATTTAGTTGGTTAAGTAAAGCAGCTACAGCTTTTGGTTGTCCTATTTTTGATCCATAGCAAGCATCAAACTCCAATATTCTTGGCTATTTGAGGGGTTTTTTTAACTTTTTTTTTTTTTTTTTTTTAATTTTCCATCACTCATCTATTAAACTATCTGTCAAAAAACATACTTAAAATTAAGGCTTTAGGGAAATTATTAAGTAACAGATGGGAGTTTATGGAATTTATTTTCTACAGTTATTTGATTCTGAAGTATCTTAAGCATCTATAAGAAATTCTCTGATACAATAAATTACATATGATAGGCAAGTTAAGTGCTGAGTAAGTCAACACAAATCTGAATTAAGTATCTTCATCTCTGTCATGCTGTGATACAGGTCAGAGGCAGTGTTTTATATTCTTCCTGTGCTTAAAAGATCTTCAGTGAAAAAGTCCCCACAAAAGACCTTAAAATTCATCCTCCTGCATGTGTTCAAAATGTCTCATTAACATAATTCCTTGAAACAATGTTAACGATGTATCCACTGGAACCTTGGAACCACTGGTGGGGAGGATGATGATTATGTTTGGCTTTTATACTTTTAGTAGCTATTTGGAAACTAAGAACGTCCTACATACTGAAAAAAAAATATTATTTTCTGTAATTAAGTTTTTTTCTTATGTGAAGTTTCAGAACAAAACTCCATGACCATAAAATGCACAGGAGATAAAATTCTGTTTCTGCTTCCACTGAAGTTGGAAAAACAGAGAACAGCTGTCAAGGTACACACAAAAAGAATTAGAAGAAATAACCAATCAAGGATGATATTAAAGAATCAGAGACCTAGAATTTCAAAAATTTGCATGAGTTTTATTTCTAATTATGTACCATCATTCTAATTGTATTGACAGTAGATCTAATTCCAGTTTAGTAGTGTCAGCTGACCATTCTAAGATCATTTACCAACTCTGAGCTGCATTCCTCGTGCCAAGATTTCTGTGACTGAAAGCTTTTCTTGCCATTAATTAGAGACCTATCTTTATGATTGTTATTTAGACTTACATTACATTATTAACTGTGTCTGTAACCTCATAATTTTCTTTTTTGGTTGTGCCATGTAACATGAATTCTGAAGACTAGTTAAAAATTCATAATTGTTCCTAATAGCCATTAAAGTAATAACTTGAAGAATACTGGAGTTAAGTTTTGCATGCATTTTGTCATTGCTGGGTTATTTTGCATTAGGAAAGGAAGTATTTTAAAGAAAAACAAACTGCATAAAAACAAATGTTGCTGAAAAGAGACAACGTGTCCTTTCTAATTAGCTATCTGTACACATATAGTAACACATACAAGCCAACTTATGAAAATTTTTATCCACTCAACAGGGCTCACCTGCAACATAACTGAGGTCTATTCTAGGAGCATGAGCATGAGGGGCTTGAATGTCACTCCTGGAAACACAGGTGGGGATCCCAGGTGAGGACAGTCAAAGCAATCAAGGCCTGTTAGTGTATTAGCTTACTTCATTACAGCCACACATTGCAGAGGGCAAACAAAGAGATTTTGTTAAATGTCATGATACCTCTGTACAGCTGACTATAACAATTAAAAATGGAAGCAGTGAGAAATTGCTGGAGGTGATGGACTTTATAACCAAGGTAATATTTGATGCCTCACAAAATAAGGCATACTCAGCAGATTGTGCAAAATTACTTTGCAACTTTAATGATGCAGCCAGTAACACTAAACTTCGGTGCTAAATCGCTTTGTTCTGTTTTCAATGGTTTGTGCTTTTTTCTTCCTGTTGCAAACAACCTCAACCGCTACTACTTTTTATATTCAGTATTATAATGAACAAGAGACAAATAAAATGAGAGGAATTTGGAAAGGCTGTAGTGGAAGGAAGTTTGCAAATATTATCCCAATTTGGATTTTTCTGACGTTTCTGGTCCCTAACTACACTCATGCTTAGTACTTTGGTAGTATAGTATAGAGAGTTGTACTAATAAAATATCTGAAGTTGCCCAATTGTAAGGTTTTGCCAAACTGTATTTTTTTTTTAATTTATCTTAAAATTGTTTATGCCTCTGTCATGAGTGCATTTTCCTGCAGGTAAAAACAAAAAAAAAAAAACCAAAAAAAAAAACCAGTGCATCCTACAGCAGCACTGGAGAGAGGACGTAACTTTTATGGAGGGCACATCTTAAAGCAATTGTCAAAATGACCTTTCTTTCCTTTTAAGTTTTTCACCAACAGGCAACTCAGGTAGACAACATTTCTATGTGTAACAATGATATGATTATGAAAACTGGTTTAGTCTGACTGCATTCTTTATATGGAATTCCCCATAAGCAAAAGACAGGGTGGGAGTGGGCTGCCCAGGGCAGCTGAGCAAGCAGCAGTTCAGTGACAGGTGGAAATACTTCACTTTCAGCAGGCTCATGTAGCGGCCAGTGCTAGATGGACACCCTCTTTCAAATATGCAAGGCCATAAGCATCTGAACATTTTTGTTGCTGAAGGACTTTATAACAGTTGCCTGAACACTTTTGCACTGAGCAATACTATGCAGAAATGTATCTCTTAAAAATAATTGTCCTCTAAAAAAAAAGAAAAGAAGAAGAGAAAAATCAAGTTATCAGTACTCTTTCAGAATTGGCAAATATGAACATTTGAAAATAATTGCAGAAATGCACTGAAAAGTGACTATTTGAGCTAGGGCTAGCCTCTGAGATAGTTTCTGCAGCAATTACTCAGTGCTCAGTAAAGAAGAGCAATTACTGATAAAACTCCCTCTTCCTAATAATATGCACACATATTGTTCTTGCTGAGTTCCAGAATTAAGGGTGTTTCACAAGTCTCTTGATCAGCTGCCGTTAGCTGGTACATGTATTTAACTAGAGGGGATGCTGAGAATGCAGCAAGGAAGTGTGCAAAGAATGCTTGTCATCGTGTATTTCTTCTTAGGTTTCATGTGTTCCCTAGTCGGCACCCATCAATCACGTTACCAGTAAAAAGAGGGATGCTTTTAAAAGGTTCTCATGATAATAGGAACTCAAAGGTTTTTGTCTGAGACTTGTGTTGAGCTTTTCTGTTAAACATGTAGGAAGGATGCATACTACTACTAAATGTTGGCATTGTTATGTGTGACTTTTGCAGACTTTTGCGTGTGAGCCACATGTACCATCAGAGAGAGTGCAGAAATGCAAATGTTTTGTGGAAATTAGTTGAAATGGTGCCTAGACATTTGAGTTATCTGATATAGTGGGTGACAAGTGTGCAGGCTAAGATCCAAAGACACACACACGCTGTGCATGTATTCAGAGTCTAATTTGACAGAAAATAAAATACAGCAAGATTAATGTACAGGCATACACATTTTCATTATAGAGTTGCTAAAAAATACTTGCTGGTAAAACAGGATTTGTTCTACAGAAAAAGAATTATACCTTTAATCAGTCCTTTGGTAATTTATCAACTCTCAATTTCGTCACATAGAAGATATATCCCCAGGGATCTTTGACATAGGGGATGTCCCAGAACTAGGAGATGATCCGGTTGCAGTTTAAAGAAACTTACAGCAAGGATGGCTGGCTAAAGACATAAGTCTCTTAGAGTGTTAGCAGAAGAGAAAGAAAGAGTG
>NW_010143744.1:18766-28551 GCF_000699245.1 Pterocles gutturalis | reverse complement strand
GTGAGAGTGAGTGAAAAAAAGGGGGTGGGGTGTTACTTTTTCATATGAATAAGGTGAGGATTACAGTTTCTCTTAAGTTCTGTGGTGAGTGGAGCCAAGCTCCCTTGTGCTGGGCTTGGACCTGGTGGATTTCAATCCTTTCTTCTTTTCCTCTCTCTCTTCCTTTTCCTATGTGGAAACTCTACCTACATGTGAAAACTTACAGTGATTTTTATGGAATTTTGTCAGATTTAAATGTGTTAACAAAAAGGGGCTCTTAAAAGCTCTGGTTTGGGCAGTACCATCAGAGAACAGAAAACTGCTGTTAAGTGTGAGTTGAGCATGGGGAGTAGCATATGGCTGCTTGGGGATACAAAAAAGCATTCCAGAGAGCCATTATCTTGGAAATCTTTCCCGGAGAAGGATCATAAAGATTGACCAGGTCTTCCCCTCTCTCTAGGTACTGGCAGTTGTCCACAAAAGGAGGCTAAAATATCAAGCCTGGAAGGACAATTACATGATCGCACATTCCTTTTCCAGGTCTGTCTTGAACTAGCACAGAAAGCATCTGATTTATACAGAAGCATTTGAGATTGACTGGTGATCAAGCCAATCTACTCTTCTTTATTGCTCACAGCTGCTGCCCAGGAGCCACTCTTACTGTTTAACCTTTATGGCTTCACATCTGACCTTCTGCTTCGGCCAGCATGGCTGCGAGTCAACAGATCACCAGGGCACAAGCCGGGAGTGCTGCTTACAAGATGGAGTGATCAGCTTCATCTTTACCCTTCCTTTCAGCTTGATAAAGAAGTGCTCAGAGTTAGGAAAGAGGAATATGGAGTTAATGTATAATTTGTCAACAGTGCTGGAGTTGTCAAAAATATGTTTGCTTTCTTTCTCTTTGTTCTTAGCCTTTGCCTTCGGTAACGTAATTGTATGCTCTTATGTGTGAGCAAAATTTATTACAGAAAATCTATAACAGTCTCAGAAAACAGTAAAATGTTGTTAGAAAAGTAATAAAATAATTCATGTATCTCTGCATGTCCACTCAGTTCTACAGCTCATGAACAGTGGCTGTAGTAGTCTAGCAGTTGTTTTGTTTTTTTTTTTTTTGAAACAGAATCTTGTCACTTGAAACACTGACATTTTAATTCTCAGAAATAAATAGACAGTAACACATATTTAACAGAAGGAAACATTGTCACTTTCATGTTTTGTTGTGAAAGTAATTTTTTAGAGGTTTAGGAGTTCTTGAGGAAAAAAAAAAAACAACACTGAAGATTACTAATGCATACCACAGGCACCTCATTCTTTATCCTGCCATTTGTGCAACTCTGAGATTGACGACTTAATAGATTGATGACACTTCTCATCTACGTAGAAATGCCTCTAATCTTGCAGTAATATGTATGATATCAGCTACAAACAACAGTACAGGTCAAGTCCCCCCCCTTTTATTATTATTATTTATTTATTTAATATGTAGCCTAATGGCCTGTGAGAAACAAACTCTGTGGGACTCTTTCATGAAGCCAAACAAAATTTCTGAGCAGCATGGACTCTACTAGAAATAAATAGCCAATGCTATTTACTGTGAGGTGCAATCCAAACCTTATACAAGGCTAATTGGAATTGACTTGTTGAATGCTTTGCAGAATTTTTGTCATGTGTTGGCAAGACTCTAATTTCTAACCACCTCAGCATTTTTATTTCTGGACATAATAAAAACTTTAAAGTGCACATGAACTGAAAAATGTAGAAAGTAACAAGAGTTCACACAGCATATTAGAAAAAGGGAAATAAATGAGCATATATAAGGGAGGCTATTTATTTCAACAAGACTATAACTTTATATGACATCTAGTAGTAATTACAACTTTAATAATTAGGCATTATGGGGGAGAATTGACTCATCTTTTTTACAGTGAATTAAGAAAGTTAAAAAAATTATTTCAGGATTAAACATGTAGAACACCAAAATATTGCTCCAATTTTTTGGAAAAAAATGTCTGCATAATTAAGACAGAATTCTGATATAATTTGTCAGACTATCTTAGTAGACATTTCAAACTCTCACAGCCTATGACAGTTATTCAAAGGGTGTAGGAAGCATTTGTGCTTTTCATAAAAACTCTATTTTATCTTGAGCTGGAATCTCAGATTGGCATAAATTCATCTAAGTAAACAGAATTCCGAGTGATTACATAATAAAAATAGCTTTATAATTCTTTGTGATTTTTTTTGTTTAGCTTTATGTTAGAAAACTATTAAAAATTATTTTCTCCTCTAGACTTTACAGTCCTAATAATGGTAGAAATGCTAATAAATACCTCTCTTTGAACTAACTTTTTTCAGTCAGCTCTTTAAAAGACATGGCAACAAGTTTGTTATTAAGTTGCCAAATTGGGATTTTAATGTACTTGTCCCAGGAGAAGTATATATGCCTTCAAGGGCCAAAAACTACAGTAATATCTGATGTTATATATTAGAGAGCAGCTTTTTTTCTTCTTGTTTGTTTCCACAGGAAAAAATATTGGACATCTATCATTTCATCTTGAAAGTTGTAATCATCTAAATATTGTTTCAAATATAATACCATCTACTAATTTCTTCATAAATACTACTTATTCTTAGAAAAATAGAAAAACAAACTAAAATAAGCTTATTTTGTTTTTTCCAAGCAAAGTTTTGCAATAGAATAAAAAAAAAATCTTAATGTTTTTCTGTATTTTTTTAACACTTTTTTTTAAGTACTAATAAACACAGGGATGGATAAGCAGTGGGTTAAATACAAAGTCAAATAGCTTTTATGAAGCAGAGTTCATTAGTTACGGTCAGTTTTATAGAAATAGCAATAAAATCTAGTTTAAACTTTCAAGAACATTTGCAGTTGAATCTTTCTAAGTACTTACATAATAAAAACTTTTTTAATTAAAAAATCTTTTAAATTATATAAATTGTTAATTATGATATGAGTACGAAAACAGAAATGAAGTTATTTATTTTAGTCTTTCAAAGAAGATGTGAAGAACTACACCAAGAACAGTGGGGGATTTTGCATTTTGTTATGTAGCGTGTGAATCCTCATTCATTATCTCTGCTGCGTGCACTAATCTGTTGGTGTTACATGCATCTAAAACCAAATTTGCTAGGTGCTGTTTATTCAGGCTGTACATCAATTTTCTGTGTACAGAGAGGGAAGGAGAGAAGGCAAAGATTATCCTGATCCGGGTGAGATGTCCTTTTGTTGCCTTCTAGATGGTGAACCAGATTTTGTCTTTCAAGAGCTTAAAAGGGGTGGAACTGATGTATCCTAGACTTGGGAACTAATGAACATTCCTAAATTGCTTGGCTTAAGTGCATGTACAAACAAAAAGGTTGCTGTATTAGGATTTGTCTCACCTGTCATCTACCTACTACAAGTGAACAAACCACCATCTCTCCATAATTGATGGGGAGAAATAGCCTGGTTTAGGACAGGATTCATCTAATATATATTAAAAATCTCCTTTAATAGAAGATGAATTTTGCCTTGAAAGTGATGATTTTTATTTAGTGACCGTATGGGGTGGTCCATTCTTACATAAGCATCAACAGTTCAGGGGGCTGGATCTGATGAAAAGGTTTTATATTATTGTTGTCATGGTTTAACCTCAGCAGGCAATAAGCACCACACAGTCAGTCACTCACTGCCCCTGAGCAGGATGAGAGAGAGAATTGAAAGCGTAAGAGTGAGAAAATGTGGGTTCAGATAAAGACAGATTAATAGGTAAAACAAAAGTGGTACACGCAGACAAAGCAAAACAAGGAATTCATTCACTACTTCCCATGGGCAGGCAGGTGTTCAGCCATCTCCAGGAATGCAGGGGTCCATCACGTGTAATACTTACTTGGGAAGACAAACACCATCACCCCCTTCCTTCTTCTTCCCCCAGCTTTATATGCTGAACATGACGTTATATGGTCTGGAATATCCCTTTGGTCTGTTGGGTCAGCTGTCCCAGCTATGTATGTCCCCTCCCAGCTTCTTGTGCACCCTCATCCTACTCGCTGGTGAGGTGGTGTGAGAAGCAGAAAAGGCCTTGACTCTGTGTCAGCACTGCTCACCAGTAGTGAAAACATCCCTGATTATCAACACTGTTTTCAGCACAAATGCAAAACATATCACCATACTAGCTACTATGAAGAAAATTAACTCTTCCCCAGCCAAAACCAGTGCACTTATATTTGTGATCATAGGAGATTCACATCAAATGGCAAAAATACTTTAATTGCTGTTGTAGGCCTGTATTGCAGCACTGCCATTGCTAGCCACTGGCCATAGTGGGTCTGTCTGGGAAGGATTTAATTTAAATTAAAATTAATTAATGGAGTTGATTGAAATTAATTAAAAGCTGTCCTAGACGCTTTTTCAACATTCAGAAATCCAGATCTTTGTTTAACTTTTACATTTGGTCTGCACAACATGCACACTGATGTTTCATTTTTGTGCTACAGTGAGACCAGTTGTCATTATTATACGGCTTGGATACTAAACGTGCACTGCAACTGCTGCAGCTTAAAAACAAAGAAGTTCTTCCCCAGTGACACTCCTTTAAAGAAGCATTGCTTAAATTAGACCAGGATGCAACAAAACAGAGGTAAACAGATATTAATTCAGTAGAAATTAATTTTGGAGTCCATGAAGAATGAGTAGAAAATGTCCTCTTGGTGACAAAAGAAGAGCTTACTGGAAGTTTTGTAGCAGGCCCCCTGTGAAGCATTGCTGTCCTTTTTTTTAAAAAGGACTTGAAAAAAAAAAAAAAGCCAAAAATGCAGTCTGCCGTCTTCTTCTACACATGAGGCTCCACTGTCATTTGGACCCTGTCAGTCCCTTATTTTATGACTGCAACTTGAAATCAATACATGGATTTGCATACCATTGAGGAAGTATAACTTCCAGAGCTTTAGGAAAATATTTTTAAACTTTTTCTCATGTAAGATCAAGCAGAACTACTATTTAGACAGCGTTCGTTTTGACACTGTGTCTCTCTGCTGTCTGAGTTGTGGCTTGCACATCAGAAAGACAGAATAGTCTTTCCAATTGCTCCTCAAAACTTATTTTTCCTCAAGCACCAGAACAATCTAAAAAAGGAAAGAAGTGGATACGTTATTGATTCTTTAAAAAGGAATTTAAAGTGGTTTTTCCTCCCTGGAGTAGCTCGTAGATTGAGAAGACACTAAAAGGAAAGTACAAAAGAAAGCACACAAGTATTTTTAAGGGTCTTATTTTCTACTAGAAGAGCAAAAGCTATAGCTGTTCATTTCCTGTTATTAAATTGGGCAGGTGTTATTAGGTTTTTTTTTTTTTTTTTACCCTGTATGCACTTATTTAACTGGGAAGTTTTAGTGAAACTTTTCCCCTTGGGTTTTGGGTTCAATAATGCAAGCTGCCTGGGCTGAATTTTTCTTGTGCAACACTGTTGTAAATTTGAAGTAGTTTAAGAGAGTTCAGTCCAGTAATTTCAGTTCTATAATGGAAATTCCTTTAAAATTGCCTCCATTACTCTTTTGCACGCTATGAATTTGCACCTTAGCTGATATGCAAATAGTATTTTTTAGTAGATTTTGCCTTAATATTCTTCATTTCAAATGCTTTAATCAAATCATTTGACACTAGGGAATATGACTAAACTTCAGAATTAATTCTGTGTGTTGATCACTTTGAGATAAATAAAATAATACTTATGAATGAGAGCAATGATGTCCACTAGTATTAATGTTTCCTTCCATTTATCATCTGGTATGATTCTCTGAACATCCAAGTGAAAGATCTCAGTAGACAGTGAGAGAGCAGATACAAGTTTTACAGGGACTATGAGAGAGCTTAATTACATCTGGACCTGTCACTGGGCACCACTAGAAGGAGCCTGGCTCTGTCCTCTTTACATCTTCCCTTCACATATTTATGTACACTGAAAAGATATTCCCTGACCCTTCTCTTCTCTAGGATGAACAGTCCCAGCTCTGTCAGCCTGTCTCATATGAGACATGGTTCAGTTCCTTGGACATCTTGGTGGTCCTTTCTTGAACAGTCTCCAGTATGACCATGTCTCTCTTGTACTGAGCAGCCCAGAACTGGACTCAGCACTCCAGATGTGTCCTTAACAGTGCTGAGTAGAGAGGAAGTATCATCTCCCTCAACCCGCTGGCAACAATACTCATTATGCAGCATCATTACCTTTCTTTGCACCATGGGCACAATGCTGACTCCTGTTCAAGTTGATGTCCAGTAGGACCCCCAGGTCTTTTTCTGCCAAGCTGTTTTCCGAGACTGTCATGGTTTAACTCCATCTGTCAATAATCACCACACAACTGCTTGCTCACTCACCCCACCAGCACGATGGAGGGAAGACAGTGGGAAGAGTAAAAGTGAGAAGACTCATGGCTTGAGATAAGAAGAATTTAATAACTTAAATAATCCCAATTATTATTATTATTTGTAGTGAAAAGGAAAATAACTACTGGAGAGAAATAAAACCCAAGAAAGAGAAGTGACACAAATGAAAAGTTTCTTACCACCAGCTGACCAATGCTCAGCCTGTCACCAAACAGAGGCCCCGCAGACAACCTCCTCCGAGTTTTATTCCTGAACATGATGTCATATGGTATGGAATATCCCTTTGGTCAGCTAGAGTCAGCTGTTCCGGCTGTATATCCTCCCAACTTTTTGTGTACCCCCAGCTTACCTGCTGGTGGGGCGGTATGAGGAGCAGAAAAGACCTCGACTCTGTGTAAGCACTGCCCAGCAATAATGAAAATGTCCTTGTATTATCAATACTGTTTTCATCACAAATTCAAAACATAGCCCCATACTATGAAGAATACCAACTCTTCCCCAGACAAAACCAGCACAAAGCTGGGTGGCTCCAGCTTGTACTGGAGCGTGTGGCTGTTCCTCCCCAGGTGCAGGACTTCGCACTTCCCTCTGCTGAACTTCATGAGGTTCCCATCAGTCCATTTCTCCAGCCTGTCGAGGTCACTCTGGGTGGCAGCACGACTCTCTAGCTACCAGTCACTTCTCCCAGTTTGGTGTCACCAGCAAACTTGCTGAGGGTGCACTCTGCCCCATCATCCAGACTATTAACAAAAATGTTAAAGAGGATAGGACGCAATATTGACCCCTGGGGTACACTGCTAGTTACTGGCCTCCAACTAGACTTAGTGCCACTGATCACCACCCTTTGGGCCCATGTTAGGTCTCCATGTTAGGTTTTGTGTATACCAGACTATCCAGTCTATTATAATGTCTATTTATGCTGGGGAAAATTATGCAAAATCTTCTCACTAATTCTGAACTTATGCCATGGAATTAATAATACACACCACAGGTAGTCATTTTCTATTGCTAAAAAACTTCATGAGATCCACCCATTTTATTTTACTGACAATTTATTATGCTGGGAGCATATACTTCATTTAAATTTTCATAACAATTTATGTGAACCTACATATGTACAGTTATTACTCATCTGTACATTACCAAGTCATATATGTTAGAAAGCATTTGTGTATAATATTTAGTGAAATTTTTTTTTCAGAACTATTCATCATCACTACCATGCATCCACCAAAGTCGATACGATTAAATTCTTCTTTTGGAATTAAGCAGCACAAGTCCTGTTTCACTTAAAGTTTAAGGCCCTGATATTTCTTGGGGGACTAATGCATTCACAGTCAAAATTTGCTTCTCTGACACAGCAGTTTCTGATGCTTCTGCTTTATGTTAACAGAGAATGAAATTAAAAAAAAAAATCATGATTCATATCACTAATTAGCTAGATGTGCTGACATACCAGAGATTTCATTTACATCAGTCTCACCAGGACAAAAAGATTATATATCTGTAAGAACCATTTTTATCTTTCCCAACCTGAATAATATGTCACCAGGAAACAAAGAAAAAAATATTTTTACAAAAATTTGTACTACGTTAGAATTTTTTTACTAATATAGTTAAACACAATGACTACATGAATCGTATGAAGACACATGCAAATATCTTTCTAACATTCAATCCAACAAATATGCTTGTGTTTATTTGTACATGTATTTACTAAATCACACTAACAATCGTGGTTACTCTTTTAGAAATTAGGAGTTATGGTGATTGTCCTTGGCAACCTGAGAAAAATCTAGGACTCAGATGTCCAATTCCTTGTGACACTGTTAGCTTATTATAAAATAATATGTGTCTGCATTTACCCTAGAATGAACCCTGAAGATGCCAGGCAGAATTTCACCACATCTAACTTTTCAGATGCTTCTGAAAATGGAGTGTTTTGGAAATTCTCCAGTAATATCTGAATAACAATGAGGACTTTAACTTTAGGAAGGATTTAGATGACTTCCTGCTCTTCCAACTCCAAAAAAAATGACCTAGAACATGCACATTTCAACTTACAGGCTAGCTACATCTAACCTGATCACAAAAGGACACAGTTCTTTATCGACTTACCCTTCATTGCTGTCTGAAATTCATATATGATACGATTATACGATATGATTGTAATATGATTGTCACATATGAGATTCAGGTGGTACTGAGGAGTAATTATTCTGGCTTGCTATTCAAGATTTGGATGCAATTTAAGCATCCAGGCTTCCTAGGTAGAATTTAGGTGAACAACTTCTATTTCCATTGTTGTTTCTTTTAATGTATAATTTGGAAGTTATCACCAAGTGCCACAACGTCCCACAGCATTTTGTAAAATTACAAGATGAATAACTGTCTGTTGAATGAAAACACACTTTGGATGTAACAACATGTTTCTTAGGATTCTGTGATGCTGTGGAGTAAAAATCCCTGTGCCCCTAACACAAAGTCCCTAATGTTTAAAAACAGAACAGCACATATTAATTTGCTAACTATATTACATAAGTCAGAAAATTTGTATGATAAAACATGAACTTAAAATTGGTGAAACATTTCATTAAAAAATATTTAAATCAATTGATAAAAAAAACAAGAAATTGAAAGTTTTTGTATGGTATTTCTACATCTAGAAATATACTGGCTTTTATACACACCGTTGGTTTTGCTTGCTACATACGGCTTTTCTAGCATGACAACTGTTTGCCTACCTTATTTTAAAAGAACCTCTACAACTTTGGCTTAGCTAAGCCTCTAAGCAATTCAACCATTGCCATTTAGGCTCATATCCCTAAGCATCAACTGAAAGAAACTCAGGGGCAGCAACCTTCCCCTTCCACTTTTCTGTACCCTGAGAATGTGGGGCTAAACTAAAAACCTAGCAAAATAGTCCCCAGAAACCACTGCCAAGCCTCTTTATTTGTCATATTTTCATGCAGTATTCCTTGGTCAAAGAATGGAAAGGGAGACAAATCAATCAGATGGTCTGGTCAGAGACAGGGAGTGGAGATCACTGTGTTACAAAGATGAAACCAAAAAATATAGGCACTGAGGAAAGAACTTATACACAGAATACTATTTTTTTTTTGGCATTTTATCAAATTATCAGGTGAATAACTCATTAAAAAAACAGAGTACTTTTGAGGAAGTAGTTATACCACGTTATGGAACTATCTAAATAACTGGTCAATGATCACAGCATTAGAGCCACAGAAATCAGAAGAAAGCCACCAAATCTGTCGTCTAAAGTGCTAACTTGAAATACTAGGGCCTGAGCAGTGAGGCCCTGAACCAAAGCTGACTTCTAGGTGAACCCCACAACCTAACAATATACCTAATATGTATAATATTGATCACATATGCAATATATAACCTTATGAATATATGCCAATTT
>NW_010143744.1:0-18341 GCF_000699245.1 Pterocles gutturalis | reverse complement strand
CCCAGCGTCTGCGGATCTGGATGATGGTAATGTATTAATAGGGCAATTGGTGATGTATCTTTCTTAATCACTATTGCTAACTCTATGTAGTAATGGTTAGGTGCATTACCTTATTTTGTGCTTGCTATAGTAGTTTGCTTGTTGTCTTGATGCTTTACATTATCTTGCTTTATTTTCTCTGTACAATTTTCCTCATTACTTTGTCACTTTGGACATAAGTAAAAATAGTTTACTTTTTTTTTTGGTGCCTGTGTCTTCTATGCTATCCCTGTCGATTGGCAATACATAACTCCAGAAGGAAACCACCCCGGCTAAATACAGCTTGATATTTGTTTACTCAAATGTGTTCTTATTTGCATATTGCTAAAGCCAAAATGCATTAAAAAAAAAAAAACCAAAAAAAAAACAAAAGACTGAAAGGGGATAGAAAAGATGAAGAGAAGTCTACATTTTCACAATTTTCCATTTCCAGATATTGTCTTATTTACTTATATGCTCCCATTGAAATGCTTAAATCATTTGGTTTCCCTTTTTTGTACTACACCCTTCTGAAGCTTCTTCAAAGGGTTTACTCACTATATCCTTAAGAACATTGTTCTCATTTTGGATCTAAATTTATTCATGGCCAATAGATACCTATGTGAGCTTGTGCAGATGTTAATCTAACTTAGTTTTTCTCCTTCCTGGATAGGTACCTCAAAATGCGTTTATAGGGAGTTCATTAAATCCCCCCATAATTTTATTTTGGCTAAGCAGAACAAGCCAGGTTCCATGGTATATGCAAGAATGTTCTGAGAGGGACTGTTGACTCTAAACTCTACTCATCTTGCGCTGCAGGGGTGGCTGTGAGTTTTTTCCTTCTAATGCAGAATTTAATTTCTGAATGTAAATGAGGAGGTGGGGGTGTGGCAGGTGTGTTTTCCTCAAAAGCATTTGAGATTATTCACATTTACAGGTGGAAGTATCTCTCGTAAGCTGTGTTCTATCATGTACCTCCACCATGATAAACTATACAATAAACATAACAATGTGTATTGGTTCTCTTGGTTGCAAATAATCATTCCTTTGACTGCTGTGTGCTGTTAACAGTTCCACCACTTTCTTTTCAGCCAGCAAGTAAGTCTGACTATAAATCAGGATAACAAGCTCCATTAATTTGTTATTCTTCTCAGGATCCTCCTGGAGTTTTAGTTAATTTGATTAATAAATACACTTTCTGGTACTTGACCCTTTCTTCCTATGTGTGACTTTCAGCCTTTCACTACAGATCTAAAGGTTATTATATAGAACTGTGAAGTGACCCATTGTTTTTTTATGTATGGAAATAATTTGAAATTGGACCTCAAGACCTATCTGTTCGTCTCTATTTCTTTTATACTATGATTTTATGAATTCTTGGCATATAACCACTAATATTTCTAGCAAATTTTCCAGGGGATATTGCGTCAAATGAGACTAGTCCAAAAACTTTCCAGAGCTTAAACTTATTCAGGTGAAATATTACTGAACATAGTACTGGAATGCCTGAGAAAGTTCTTTAGCTAAAAATATCGTATTATAATTCTGTTTATGTACCAATTTTGACTTACACAGGTTTGTGAAACCCAGAAAACAAGTGTCTTTAAAACAGAGGAGTACATATGAACTATATGCTGTTGTTACCTCTCAAGGTCCACTTTAAGTTACGCTGTCATAAAGCAAACAAATATCTGGTCACAGTAAAGATAAGGCTTTCTTAAAACATTTTGTACATAAAATAAGACTGAAACAGGCAGAATTTGAATTTAGTGCAGCTTTTGTCTACATAGCTATAGGTGTTATATATTGAACCTCCACTCAACTCCTCCCTCAAAAAACAAAACAAAACAAAACGAAACAAAACAAAACAAAACAAAACAAAAAAAAAACCCAAACTGTTACAGACTTCTGTCAAAAACACAGTGCAAGCAGAAATAATGCATAACTCTGTCTGCTAGGCTAAATCATTGTCTAAAGTTTCTATTTACTCCCACAGGAAGTCATTGCTATGTAAGCATTTGCTGTCTTAAGCCACTGAAAAGCAGTATTTTCTATATCATAGAAAAATATGGAGAGATCAATAAGTACATTAGGTAAGCTAAGTGAGAGTAGTTTTGAGTTTGCTGGTACAGAAGTTGTGTTTAAGACTTCCACCTATAAAGAACATCAAGTTGATTTTTATATCAAGAAAAAGGTTATTTTAAAGTAGTACATAAATATTCCGTTTATTAAAATAAAAAATAACTTTGAAGGACCATAATAGTTATCTAAGATATCCTGATTTTTTTTTTTTTTAACCGGTGCTGACACAGATACATGCTTCAGCTTGTCTGTTTTCCTCTGTGAAAGAAAAATAATAAATCTAAAGAAATATATTTAAATTGTTTCTGAAAAAAATGTGGACATATTTTGCCCTAATATTATTGGTAAATAAAAACTAATACATATTTGATGTTATTTATCTCACCTATTCTTAGATGTCTCCATAGTGAATATCTACTCCTAAACTAATCATCTTATGTTAATTTTATAAACAGTAAAAAACTAAACATCAGCCTTGGGATCAGAAAAACTGAGACAAATGAGGTATCAAGACACCTGTGTTTCACCAGCTATATCCTCCTTATAACGCCTGAAAAATGTGCATTGTGGAGAATGAAAATTCATGCATGCAAAAAGTTTGCAGTAGAGGTTCCTGTGCCCATCGTGTGACAAAAGCAGCCCGGAAATGGGAACCACCATACTTGGGTGTTCACAGCTGACAAAATTATAATAGCATAAGGTTGTCCTTATACCCCGTAACACGTAGATAAACCCTGGGGCATAAAACAGAGAGAAAACTTGATGAATGTTCTTTCTGGGAGTTAAATTTATACACAATGCATTCATGAACTCCTAACCACAGAAAACAAAACACAAAGTGAGTTATTTTGCCCCCATCCAAGGACCAATTTGTTAAGAGATATTAGGAGTGGTTGTCTCCCCCTTTTTTTTTTTTTTTTTTTTTTTTAATTTAAAATGATGGTTAAACTACGGCATAAATTCTCTAGCTTATTCACAGCCAATGCCCTTGAGCTCTCTTGTAATAAACTGTTTCTGTGGGTACAATCTCTCCTTGTGATTTCTGCTCAGTTAGCTCACCTCAGCCCTTGAGCTGTGGCCTCTGTGGCATGTTACATCTGCTGTGTGATATTAACCATGTCACAGGCCAAATTTTAAAAAATGTTAAAGGGTTTTTCATCCTTCATTTTTTTTAACTCATTATTTACAGGATATTAAGGGTTTCATCTACCCTAGAGGGGGTCTATCTTTATTATCTACAACATCTTAACAAGATTCAAACCCAATGAAAGTGATTTAAGCTGTTCTTGTTGGGGTTTTTTTTTGGTTGTTTTTTTTTTTGTTGTTGTTGTTTTGTTTTGTTTTGTTTTTTGTAGAGGAACCTGGAAGGACTAGTCTTTGAAAACACTGCGCTTAATCACTGTGGTCCATGTCCCCATAAGCATCATGCTTTTGTAACTTTGAAAGACAGTGAGAAAAAGAGTTGCTAGTTTTGGGAAGTACTCGGATATACAGTAGAGTACACAGTAATACAAAAGCACAAAGTTAAAGAGCTGTTACAAGCAGCCACCACCTCCAGCAGCTCCAGGCCTGGGGCTTCTTCCTGCCCAGCCACTGGAGCCCAGCCCAGTGCCTGGGGACCCAGCGTCTCTGCCCAGGCTGAGGGACACAGCAGCTGCTGTCCCCTTTACAGGTTCAACCAGCAGCAAAGCTGAGCACACATCCCAGACACACACGGAAGAGACACACAGGTGCTGAGATGTCAGAAAAGCAAGTGTGTTTTGACCAAGACATTGACTTAAACCCTGGTTAATGTGGCAAATTATCATAACGAACTACTTTATGCACAACTAAATTTCCTGAATAGGTAGTGTCCAGGAGCTGGAAAAAGATGAATAGCATGGTCAAAATAATCAAGGGAGTTAAGTGTCACACATCGAATTTATTTCTCAGATTGCTCATATTCACTTTATTGACCAGAAAGATGCAGCTGGTCAAAGGCTTTAATAATTTTTAAGCTCTCCATATTGATTTTTTTCAATGTAGAATTGAATTTTAGCCTAGATATTCTCTTCCTTGATACCTAAGAAAAAATGAAAAAATATTCTCTTTAAATATTTTTTTGTTTTCACATGGCTGTTAGTGGTTAGTAATGCAGAGATATATATGCAAAAAAGGGAAAATATTTAGCTATTTGCAGTGTACACAGTACACATTTTAAAGGGGGTTCAGAGAAGAGTGGAATTTTCTTTTGGTTTTTTCCTCTTTATGGAACATTTAGATAAAGAGTAAAGCATTTACAAAAAGTTGCATTGCATTTAGGAGTGCTCTGAGACCCAGAAGGAAGGATGGTGAAGTTCGTCAATGAAAGAAAATAGAGGAAATAGGGTTTTTTTGAGGTAAACCAAACCAAAACAAAGAACACAGAAGGTTTTTTTTCCAGTGGTTGTAGATATTTTGCGGAAAGCCTTCCAAGCAGGTTATAAAGATCAAATATATTAATATGGCCAGCCTTCTGTGGTAATATATGAAAAATTGTGGCTACTCTTATAGGAAATTCTAGCTTTTTAATATGTTCATTTTTTTTTTCGTCTGCTGACAGATGACCCAATGTATCAATGGCTGCTCAGCATGATTTGCAAATAAAAGTAATGATTGCTTGTCAAGACGGGAGGTGATCTGGAGTGAGGGAGAAAAGAGGGGCAGGGAGGATGAAATTCTTGTAATGAAGTTATGGTGTTAACGCAGAAAAGTTAAAGATAAAATGTAACAGTTTATCACAATTATGCTGCCTATTGGCAGGTGTTCTGAACTTTCTGTTTGATAACTAGACATACAAATTTCAGTTCTTAAAGCTTTGCAGCCAATTTAAGGGCTCATTTATTTCCCTGACAGCAAGATATATATTCTGCCTGGCATAGTGGATGTCTGGGGCCAAATCCACCACTTTGTTGCTTGTGTGTCTCGTGGGAAGTAAATAGTAGCAATTTTTCAGCACAGGCATACCGGCACAAGGTGTTTAGCAAATAAATGAGCATAAGATGACCTGTGGTGTCCTGAAATTACTAAAATTCATGAATAATAAAATGATCTATAGATTGTTAGCAGAGGGCTATAGCAAAGGCTAATTTACAGTCACTGAAGCTTTACAAGATAATTTATAACTTTTGAAAATTTAATGACTTCATCAGTTTTTACCTTTTTTTTTTTTACCAATATAGTTGTCTGAAAGCTACCTTCAGCATAGATCTTCTGTGTAGATAAAATCACAATCACCTGTATCATCACATTATGAGCGCTTAACTGATTTTATCTGAAGAAATTTTCTTTCACCCGTATGGTATGATAACTATCAAAAATGTGCCTTTATCCTATGAAGATATATTTTTCATTTTGTTAAATCTTGTTAACATATGAAACAATTATAAAAAAAAAAATCAGTTGAGTAATGCAAAGGGGAATGGAATTTGGGAAAAAAAAAAATAGTGAGTAAACTAAAGCTCTTTGGAAATAAGTGAAAGCACCCTAAAACAAGATCAAAGAAATGAGGAGGAAAATTAAAAGGCTCGGCACATAATATCATGCAAATTCTGTGGCACTTAGTTAAGGCTTTGAAAATAAAAGAAGGGTCCCATGAGTTCGGGTCCTTGACCACATTGCATTTCATTTGCTTATTTAGATTAGTCACTAACACTTCCATACTGAAATAACCAAGAAAACAGGGACTGAAACCACAGTTGTTCTCTCTTTCACCTGAATGGCTGATCACTTACTATATTTATTTTGTTCTCCCAGTTTCAAAACATTTGGAATTGTTTTCAATATATGACATTTTCACACTTTTTGTCTCCAACATATGTTATATTTTTTGTGTTATTGCAGGAAGATTGGATGCAAGGCAACATTTAGGCATAGTTCAAACTCTGAGAGTTGTGGTTACATTCAGGACTGCAGGAGTATGCTTACCTCTGCAGCTTATCACTTGGTTTTTAAACGATGTCATTTTTAGCTTATCTGAATTCTCTGTTTTACCTGTCTTATGTATTTCTTTTACAAATTTAGAAAAACATACAATTTTCACTATACTTTAGTATATCTCCCTTTTTACACACTGATGCCCACCCCTCAGTTGTATAAAGTTAACCATAGGTTGATGGTATCTCACTTAATGTCATATTTTTAAGAAAGATTCACTATTACTATTGAAGAAATAATCACACACTGGGATTTAATAGGGACTAACACCTTTTGATACCAAATGTAAGTATGAGAGGAATGTTCCATTTTCAGTAATATACATTTATTTCTTGAAACATTTGCACCGTGGTCTAGAAAATCAAAAGTAAAGAATGGGAGCATCCTCTCTGTAAACTCTGCTTTCTTTGAGACACATTCTTAATTAAGGAAGCTGAATTTTGCAAACATTTAAAAAAGAAAGCTGATTGACATCATTCTGCCAATGAAGAGCAATAGTGACATTTGGCAGATACTTGAGAAGTACATTAAGGAGACATTTACAATGAGAATACTAGAGAAAGTACAAATGAAACACAGTAATATCTGAAAAATACAATTTAAAGAATAAAATTGTCAAAGGAGGAAAGGGAAAGATAAAATAAATGAAATGAGCAGCTATTCTGCTTATTTTATGATTCTAATTGCTTTTTAAATTTTAGAATACAAAAAAAAATTAAAATATATTAATTTACACAGTCTTCTTTGGGTTTATTTTTTATGAGTTGTTATTCCTTGAAAATGCTGAACAAATTTCTCTTTTTAAAAGGTTCTCGAGTGATGACTGAAAATTTATGACTTAATAAGTGCCATTCCACAGAATATTTAAATTGCTCTTCAAATTGCATTTTTGAGGAAAAAAGAGAAAAAAATCATTCATTTGCAGCAATGAGTTTCTCTAGACAATGGACTTTGTGGATGAGACTTCACTTAGGCAATCACAGCGACCTTGCTCTTTACAAAAGTTGTGCATAATGTTTACTGTAATCAGAGCATATGGACTGCCTAATTAGTCCCAGAGCTTCAGAGCTGGTGCTTGAAACATAGTAAGTGGGAATTTTTCCTTAAAAAGGTCAATACAAATGGGATATCTGGGGGTTTTTGGTTTTGGTTTTGTTCCCCTTCCCAGTCAATAAGAAAATACAACCTTCTCAGATTTCTTGGGCAGTGCATTTAGAAGGAGAATAAATAAATAAATAAATAAATAGACCAAGGATCCTGATCATGACACTCTTACTAGTCTACTACTAAACTCCTTTCCCACCTCCCCCGTTTCATCTTACCTTCATCGTGCTTCCCCAGGAAATAAAGCTGTCGGAGCTCAAAGTAGCAGAAAAATGAAGCAGAAGTTCAATAAAGTTTCTACCTTGCACTATTTTCCACTTTTTTCTCTATAGCTTTTTTTTTTGTTGTTGTTGTTCTTTCATGCTATGAATAGCCAGATTGAGTGCTATATCTTTTTTTCTTTTTTTTAGTAGTAAAATAATTTAAAATTTCTTCTAGCATTCTAACTATTTGATAGGTCAATAGTGGTTGTGATTGTCCCAAAAAAGATCAGCCTCTTGCAGACACTGCAAGCCTGTCAGGGTGATATCAGGCAAAGACGGTGCACCTGAAATGCCTGCAAGCCTGAACATGCCACTGACACACAGTGCTGGCTATGCCTGTTTGGCACGGAGAAGGCTGAAACCTAATAAACATGAGAGTCTCCAGAACTGGCTTTTTGAATCTTACCAAAATATAACTTTGCTATACTTCTCTGGTTGCATAAAGTGTTTTCTGAATTTGTAAGGCTCCTGGATAGCTACATTCACTCCAAGGGTTACCTCTATACAGGTTGTCCTTTATTGCTTTCATTGCACTAAGCGGACTTAGCACTAACACAGCATTTTCTTTGCACTAAAGCAACAGTGTACATGCTAGCACCACAGCTATCCAAAAAGAAATACACTGTGCCTGCTCAATAACCTTCAGGTAGGGAGATGTTTGAACTTGATCAAACAGGTGCATTAGATCTATTAATTCTCTGGTCCGATAATTCTAATAGCCAGCATTCAAGCAAGTGAATTTAATGAGCTTAGTGCAATAAGAGCAATTTCATCTGTTTTCAGATATTTGAGTGCTATATTTCCTTGTTTCACCTTTTTAGTCAATCTCATTAAAACCTCAGAGACTCAGTTAACTTTTTCAAACAGCCATTCTTTACAGAACTATAAGAAATAAGTGAAATTAGTGAAGTATTCTGAGAACTGCTTGGCACTGCCCTTGAACAGAAACTTTTATCATTTATGTATGTCTGAGTAAAGCTCACTGGATCAGACCCTGAATTACATTGTTGTTATGCTTAAGGCTATTATACACAAGTTAATATTAAAAGTCTTGCTTTTTTTCTGGTGTTTTTTTTTTTGTTTGCTTGTTTGTTTGTTTTGTTTGGGGTTGTTTTGTTTTGTTTAGTCTTGTTTTGTTTGTTAAGCAGAAAGTAACTGAAAATCTAATGCTGTTTCTTGAATATCTGAATGCTGGTGGTTGTTTTTTTTTTTTCCAGTCACTTAACACTCTGGCAACTAAATGCTAAAGCTATAAATGCTAAGAACAGAGCCAGGAAGTCTGATTAAACTCTACAAATGAAATTTTCCAGCATAACTATAGGTCCTTGGAGGATTATTCATTTCAAGAAGCTAAACTAAATTGTATAGCTGAAATAGAAAGAAAGCTGAAATGAAAGAAAGCAAATGAAATTTTCCAGCATAACTATAGGTCCTTGGAGGATTATTCATTTCAAGAAGCTAAACTAAATTGTATAGCTGAAATAGGTGCTTTAAGAAAGCAACATTTTGAGCAAGTTTCCACATACAGTGTCTGTGCAAATGAAACAAAAAAAACCTCTTATTTAGTATGGTACAGCTATCTCTGAGTGACAACCTTTGTCTGAGGAAGTCTGGAGATTTATACAATAGAACAATAGCATGGATGCAGTAGTTAAATGGTGCAACAAAAAGCTGTGTAAAGAAATACCAAGATCATTAGCCTTTCATCTTTTCAGACTATAGACAGAGTCACAAATTAAAAGAAAGGCTGACATAAATTTTAAAATCTTCAAGAGACCTTTTGTTAAAAAAAATGTATTTTATTTTGATCCTCCATCACACAAATGACAAAAAAATTTGCACTAATGTCTATGACTGACACAAGATACCAAACTGCTATGACAAGAAAGAGAAATATTGTCTAGTTGGTCCTAAGGGCTCTACCTATACTGGCGAATCTGCCAGCACTTCCCATATATGGGATCTGAAGATGTGTCTGCCCATCTTCTGGTTTCAGTCTCGTTCTGTGAGATCCAAAAGCAACATTGCTGGAAGGCCACGTGCATGAGGTGGAAGAAACGATGGTGCCATAACAGCTATTGCTGTTGCACATGGTCAAAGATCAGTCTAGGATGCTTGGGAAAGGGGGAAAAGAGGGTTTCCTACTTACTCTATTTGGTGAAATAATGACAGCGATACACATAAGGAAAACATTTATCAGAAGCACAAATATTTTTTCTTTTTCTTTTACCTTGTTTTTTCAGACATAGTATCATCTCCATGCTTAATCTATATATTACAGTAATTTGTTTTAGTAATAAACTCAGTGTATTTCTACACATTTTCTTTTTTTTTTTTTTTTGAAAACACAGCATTAATATTGCAGAATAATGTTTTGTAAATTAACTGATATGACACCCACAACAGTTGCCTTAGGCTGCAAATCTTCCCAAGAGTCAGGGTAGATTCTTAGGTGATTCATACAAGCTAAACTACATGTTACTTTGAGTAACATCCTACTACTACCACACTGTTGTGGCTGCAAAATGTACACAGGGCATACTTCATTAGTCAGCGGGTTTGAACAGATAAAAGACTGCCAGGCATTCAAATACATAATAAAAATCAAATAAATAAAAATCAAATAAATAAAAATCAAACAAATAATAATAAAATACTAATAATCAAATAAATAAATAATACTGGTAATTTTTCAAGACTATGTGAACAATACCTTGAATTTTAAAAAGTAATGTTGATAGGTACTATTATAGTACTATAGTAACTAAATATTTATACTTCAATAATTTGAGAGAACTCACCATTATAAAGAATTATTTTCTCTAAAACAAATATGCTGTTTGCCATTACATTGTTGAAATACGATTTCACACTCCTGCTACAGGATTTTGTATTATGAGTTACTCCTAATGGTGAGTGCAGTCTTGTAGTGCACCTTTGGCTGCCTGCCTCTGTCTGCAGCAGTTAATGGTCACAAACCCCAGATAACTGTGGAAAAGGTGTTTGTACCAACACAGTGGGTATGGGCAGCCTTTGCCAGAACTGGCATCTTTACTGGGAAGACACAGTAGCTGTTGTGCTTCGGGTTTACCGATTTACGTATAGAATTGCACAGTACACCTTTGGCTCCATTCACAGATGGGGGTTCATTGTACTATGTAGTCTGTACAAGAGCTTTGAACCAAACAAATCAAGAAATAAGAAGGAGAGGTGCCTAAAGAGTAGGCATGCTTTTTAATTAAAATGAGAGACAGCCAGTTTGGCACCATTATGTATTGCAGTAAGAACCAAGGTGAGAATCCCAGTCTATTTCTGTTCTGATGCTGTCTGACTCCTCCTAAGATCTCAGCCAAAATATATAGGGCCTAATTCTGTCAACTTAAGTAACAGTGGTTAATTCTTTACTCAGTGAGTAACCCCCATATACATCAGAAACTTGGGAAGTACCCTGAATTTTTCACGAATAACAGGAGGCTGAAACCACTCAAAAACTGGTCCCTTTCAGTATGAAGTGCATCTCACTGACTTCCCTCTAGTCACCAAAAATGCTCCATTATGAAGCTGCACTGGCAGCTGAAAGAAGTAGTTATTTTTTTGCTGGGCGGTTTCAAAATGTGTTGCTTCTGTCCAATAGTGCTAATATTGGCATTGGTCTTAAGATATTTGCAAATTATATCATCTTACAGGTTACATGACTGCAGAGCACAATTTATGTCAGGGCGCTGTCAAATCTGGTAGCCTGACAGAGGCAAGGCTACTGCAGCAGTCCCATGCTGTCCTGGGTTAAGCTAAGAGTTAACTTTCTAGCTAGCAAGAGGCTGTGTTTTGGATTTATGCTCAGGAGAAGAGCTGATAAAAAGGAATGTTTATAATTATTGCTAGGATACTTCAAGGACAGATACCTTCAGCCTCTCTGCTCTCCGCAGACAGAGCAGGGGGAGGCCTGGGTGGGGGGGGAGGGTCACAAAGTCCAGCTGCTAGCCTAGGATTTGCTCTTAGGTTAAGACTGAGAACCAGACTGACCAATAATCTATTCCATAACATACACATCATGCCCAGTATATAGGTGAGGACCCTTCCGGGAGATCTCTCTTTTTTGCCTTCGCTTCCTGGTTCCAGTGGCTTTTGGTTTTGGTGCTCTCTTCTAGCTCCGCATCGCTCTCCCAAGGCCTTTCCCCCCCACACACACTCTGGTCAGGACGCTGGAATCGTTATCTCCGTTCTGTGAGTTTCGGGACCCTCCCTCTCCAGGGGGATCGTTAGCTGGGGCCGTTAGCTGGGGCCAGGTGGTCGTTTTCCCCCCACTCCGGTCAGCTCTTGGGCTGGGACGCTGGGACTGTTATCTCCGTTCTGTGAGTGCCTCCAGGAGTGGTGCACCCCCCGTCTGGTGGAATCGTGAGTGTAGTTCTGGGTTCGTTAGCTGGGAACAGGCTGAGCCTTTGGTCATCGGGTGGGGGGGGCAGTATCACTGTGTATCACTCATTTGTATATTTGTGTATAGTATTATTTTCAATATTATTGTAGTTTAGTTATTAAATTGTCCTTATCTCAACCCACAAGTCCTCTTCCCTATTTATTCTTTAATTCTCTCTGCTGTGATTGGGTGGGGGTGGGAATTGTGTGAGCGGGTGTGTGTGGTTTGGCCCCCAGACAAGGGCTAACCCATCACACATGCCTCCAGGTCCAACCAGCAGTGAGGCTGGGCATGTATTACCAGAAGGAATATGCAGAGAGAGCATAGATATATACCACATTATATGCACAGGTGGCCACATAGATCAACACAGACAGAAGCATTCATCACTCATACAGACACAAACAGCACCAAAAGCATCATCCTGTTCCTGTCTCTGGCTATATGTGTGTGTGTAGGTATACATCTATATGAGAATTTATGCATACTCATACATACACACACGCACGCACGCACACACATGCAAGCAGATATCCCAACCAACTCCCAGATCCCACGTTGCAGGAGTCAATTAGTTATGCACTTCACTCAAAAGCGAGAAGCAGCAGTATATTTTATTGATCTAAACCAGTCAGTTAACAAAGTTCAAGGGTTAATGTTTAACAACATTCGATGTCAAGGTACACTTGATTATTTACTGCATAGAGGACAGGGTCAGAAAAAACTGTCAGGGAGACTCTTCTGTTGAGCCATGAGGTTCAGAAGGAACCCCCTTTGCTCTCTAAACTCCTTCTCAGAGAGGAGCCTATGCGCGGCTGGATCCAATCCTAGTCCCAGACTTGTTCAACAGTTTGTCTAAAGGATTATATATGTGTAATTAGTCCTTTACATCACTTAGCTAAGATTTCACAGTTTAGCATTCCATTAATCACTTACCAAGAATCTGTTGCAGCTCAGTCTGGAGGAGTAACCTTGAGAGGCATCCATACCCAAGGGGACATCCTGGTGTGCAGCCCGCTGTTGTACAGGAGAGCCCAATGGGCCTTGGGCTGACCACTATGTATGGAGTGAGATGATTGACTAATAGTCATAATTTGCATACTAGCCGTATTTCAGTTGGCACATGTTCAGCTAGCCCTCAGCTGTTGAGCAAGATGTGCAAGATAGCCATGGGCTATTGTGCTGTTATCTGTCTCCCCAGAGTCCAACTTAAACTGGATGTGGCCATCATGATTGGATGCAGCCATCATGACCACTGGTGGTTACTGCTGAAGCAGGGAAGGTGGGGGATCATGCTGCCACACGCCATGACCCCTCCAGTAGCTCTCTGGGACTCTCCTGATCCCTCTGGTAGCCAGCTTCTGCTGTGGTCTCTCCCTTAGAGACACACGCACTTACCTGGCTCCCAGGTCACTTCACCTACTCAGCTGGCTCGATTTTTGCTAGCAATCACACATGCATACCTGCACTTGTCCCAGTTGTTGCTACCAGGGAGACATGTGCCTCTAGCCCCTGGTCTGAGTCCAGTTGCTGGCACTCAGACACCCATACACATGCATATACATGCACCCATACAGAAATCTCCTCACCCAGGGAAGAGTTACAAGAGAATTTAACAAGAAAGTAAGACAGACTATGTTGATCAGGTGCAAGGCATAGCCAAAAAATGTACAGATCAGTAAACCATTTACATGCAGATGTCCCTTTTTATCCCCTTACCACCCTACATTTGCATGCTTGTTCCTCCCAAATCACATAGATCTATCCTCTGTCTCTTTCACTGCCTTTGGTTCCTCCTCTAAACATCCTCTAATAAGACTTTTGTAACCCCAAATGCTCTTCTGTTGCATCCCACAGTGTGTTGCAAATCTTCTAGTTAGTGACTCACCCTCATTCTGTAAAAATGATCAGAAATACTTTCTTTTTTGACTCATGAGATGGGTGTCACATCTGGACCATGGGGCTGAGGTTCTCCTGGGACAGTCCTGGGAGTGGTCTGAACAGAGTGTCCCTTCTGGGTTTTTAATTCGTGTTCCCACTTGTCATTGCCCTCCTGTGCTCCTCTGAGCTTGTGTAGATGGGCCAGTGATGGGCTGATGACTCCCACAGTGGGTTTGGGCGTAGCCCAGCAGCTCTCCCTCCTGCCTCTGGTCCTCTAGGCTCCCTTATGTGCACGGAGATGAGGTTTTTAGCAGACAACCCAAAAAACTGGTTTTTGAACGTGCTGTTCTTCACTACATAATTGTAGCACCCATTCTTTAACATTTAGAAATTACAAGCTGAAAAGGCTGTGGGGAAAAAAAATTAAAAATAAGCAGGACAAAAAGATAGAAATGGCATAAATGGGTGAGGAATGCAAACTGTAAATATAACTGAGGAACCTTGAAAAGTATAGTCTACAAGTTAGAATAGCCTTGAATGACTCAAACTTTTGTATTTAGCATTTATATTGTCAATAACCTCAATTGACATTGACCTTGAGAGCAGAATGGGGCAATATTTTCACTTGGGTGAACTGTTATTGGAGAGTTTCTCTAGTGTATTGGGCACAAACATGCATTCCATCAACATTAAGTACATGCCATCTTTTTCATCAATTTTCTTTTATTTTGTGCTAACATTGTTATTGTGGTCAGTACAAGGAAAAAAAAAATTACTTTGTCTGAGAGTTAACTTCATCTCTGTCATAATACTATTGAAATCAACTGACTTTGCTATGTTTTTTCTTTGCAGGAAGCCCTGGACTTTTATTTTACCAGTAACAAAATCACTAAAAAAAAAAAAAAAAAAAAAAAGTTATTTTACTGTTATTCTTTTTTGATTGTAAGATTAATTTCTATTTAATTTTCAAGAATGACTCTCCAGTTTGAAATCTTCTAAGTGCCTTTGAAATGTTATGGGTAAAATGCAGCTAATATACATATCCAGCTGATCTGCCAATGAGAAGCATCACAGATAGCATATCCTAACACACATTACTTTTACCGTGTTATAACTCAAAACAAGGAACTGTAGTGGTACTGACCATCCAAACCAGCCAAATCAGAAAGATGGCAGCTGTTTTGTAGATTACGCAGCAACTAGGCTTGCTGTTAGAACCTATTTCTAGAATACACTGAAACTGCAACTAGACCTTTTGATTGCTCTTAAGACCTAAGATTTCATTTTAAGTTTCCACTTCGTTCCAGGAAAAACTGTTCATTTCATCACAGAAATTAGTTTCTTTGTGGTGCTGGTTTAGCTACACATGGAAACATCTGAGAAGAAATGTTATCTCTCTGCTCCTTTTCTTCTTCTGTGTACCTCAAGAAGATTTAATGCTGGGTGAAAACAATGAATGGAGTCATATATTAATTGCTGTATAACCCTGCTATTGCATATTATAATTGCTATGATTGCTATATATTATACTAATGATGTGATACTAAGAATCACCAGGGTTAATGAAGAATGAGCTTTGACAGAACCAGAACTGATTCCAACAACTGACATACAACAACTTCCTTCAGATTGACACTATTAACCTGCAGACTGTGGACATGGACTGTGCCAGATACACCAGCTATGAGCTCTGGATGCAGCATACAACAGAGACTGCACACCATCCATCTGCTGTGTCCAACATCATGCACTCCACTGACTGAGTGAACTCAACATCATCTCTCCTGCCTTAAAAGACTGTCATGACAGATGGAGCCCAAAGTTATGGACTAAATGAACTCAATGAACATTTTGGAGGGATGGTCTAAGGGAATGATATTTGTGTACATATACCAAAAGAAAGGAAAAAGATGGATCTTGACAGTATTCAGTTATTCATGTTTACATACAAAGGTAAGTTGTCATATTTCAGGAAAGTGCCACTCAAAGTCAAAATAAAGACAGGTTAATACACAGATAAAAGTTTGTATATCTTGATGTGAAGAGGAAAAAGAAGTAGAAAAGTAAAATAGAAAAAAAGAAACCATGCGGAAGAGATACTATGATCTTAAAAAAGGTTGAGAGCTATCCAGTATGTACTATTGAATCTAACAAGGAGAAAGTTAGCATGTATCCAATTTACTTTTCATATTTTGGAGATGTCCACAGACACTAGGAAAAGTTCCTTTCATTGTGTGCAGCCTTAAACCTTGAAGCTATCTCCCTCACAACACCAAAATAGAATGCTATTCTTTATCTTGATCTGAATGAGCTTTGTACTCATGGGAATGTTGTCAGCATGGGCTCTTTTTCTGATTTTAAGACTGATAGCTAACCATGTATTTTCTGCAGCAGCTTCAATATCTCCACTAAAGTGATTACATGCCTTTACAACTCCAAGAAAACTCTATTGTAGGTTTTAGCTTAGTGAAAACAATAAAAATTATAAATACTAGCACATTAAAGGGTCCCATAATGAATGTAGGCCGTCAGAATTTGAAAACATATTCATGTAGGTTTTAATATGCTGGGTGTTGGATGAGAAGGATTTGGGGTGTGGGGTGACAGAAACCATTCAATGTACAGAAAACTGTGAGGGACAGAATAAGTGTGGGACATCTAACCACCTAGCAATTTGGAAATTATAAGCATGGCAAATGAAAAATGAAATTATATGCCTTACCTGAAAATTTTTTTTTTTACAATACCCTTGTGTACCTCTCTCCTTCAGGGAGGTATTGCTTTATCTTTTACTTACTTTATTTGACCAGGCAAGGATTCTGTGTGCCTCTACGAAGGACTACCACATTTCCCACTTTTTCCTTGTATCTCTCATTGTTGCTTTGTGTCCACAATATGCCTATTAATGATAAGATAGGTTTGATATTACCTAGTGTTTTAATGTCCCAAAGCCAGATACAAGAGACATCATGGTCCTGATATCCTTTTCAGGCAGTCACAGCGTCTCAAACATACTAAAGTTAAATGATTCACGGCTTTGCTATGATGATATATATTGCTCCTGCATTTTTTTTTTTGTGAACACTGAAGAGAAAAGAAGAATATTTAAGAAAAGTATAGTCACTCTATGATTTCCTTTCATATCAAGGAAGTAGAATATTTTGATAAACATGTGTTCCACAGCCAAAGCCGACTTTATTAACCCTCTCTTTAAAACACTCGCCTTCCCGTCTTTTTGAGTACTGCTTCTCCAAGATCTTTCTTCTTTTAATCTGTCATCTCTTTGAGAACCCTCTCTACTCTTTTCCTGTCCTTGCTCGACCTCTTTTTATTTTTTTCCTGCTCTCCTTTATTTCTCTCAATTTACTACTCACAAGCACACATCAGAAGTTGTGGGCAGGGGAGAAGAAAAAAAAAAGATTAAAAGAAAAAAAAAAAAAAGTCTTGTGGTTGCTATTGCCACTGCATGAGAGAGAATAGGAGCAAAAAAAGATATTGTTTTTCCTTCACTTTCCCTTTTCCTACTACTCTTCATATTATTAAGATTTAATAGATTCTACCACTGTCTACTCAAGCAACACATAGAACAGTGTTTTTCTTTTCTCGTTCAGAAAATAAAGACAAAAACTGATAACAAAAGAGATCAGTAGGAGCCTGACAGGTTTCAGGTTAAGGCCTTACTTCTAGTTTTAAGAAGCGTTCCCAGATGTTGGGACTTATTTGCTTAGGTTATGTCCTAAGGCCAAGAGATTACGCTTATGTACACAACTTAACTCCATCCTTCACATCCTTGTTAAACTTGACAGAAGCTGCACCAATCAGTGATTTTCAGTTCTTGGGTTCTCTCTCCCTAATCAGCTCAGACACAGCGAAACTTCTCAAGCAGAGAGACTGGCTCCATCAATTAATTATCATGAAGGCGTCCCAGACCTCACAAATTCTGGACTCATCCCAAACCAGGAGTTCCTGATGGTTACAGAATTAGGATCTCTCCCAACTGCCTGTATTTTAGCAGCAATA
Source organism: Pterocles gutturalis (assembly GCF_000699245.1). NCBI lineage: Eukaryota > Metazoa > Chordata > Aves > Pterocliformes > Pteroclidae > Pterocles > Pterocles gutturalis. Next base: position 605 of record NW_010143744.1, on the reverse strand, counting down.
AAATAGTCTGTCTCACTTTTTCAGCCATTAGGGTAGGAATAATTCTGTGGAGATCTTAAAAAATAAAAAAATCTGTTTATATGTGTCTGTAACCAAATGGTATTAATCCCTCCTTACACTGGACTTTTCACATCTGTTGCTTAGGAAACTGATTGAAATAGTGTGTTGTGATTTAGCTGACAAGGGAGTTTTGAAGGCGGCTGTGTAATTTGGGAGCATACAAATACCAGAGAAAATAATTCACATTAATACGACATAGAAGCTGCAAAAGACTTCTGCTCCTAAACTGCACGGTGCTTTTGAAGATTCCATTAAAGACAGACATTAGAAGAAGGGGAGGAGGGTTTGGTGTCTTTTTAAAACAAGCTTTGGTAAAATTGGAAAACTACTCTTAAAGAGAGAGACAAAGAAGAGAGATGTTTCAGCAGTTAATAGCTAGTTCCACTGAAATAATTGACATTCTAATGGTAAAAGACATTTGTTTTAAAAACTATTTCAATTTTCCTGTCCTGTTTTCTGTCATTCTGTTCATTAAAGTCAAGACAATTCTTTTTTCTATACCAAACAATACATATACTCCATTCAGCGAGACCTAGACAGGCTGG